>NC_088602.1:67343159-67563159 GCF_036013475.1 Columba livia
GGCTTGCATTGGGAAAATGGACAAACTGATGCAAGCTCTTTCAAATTGCACACCTGTGGCAACTGCAAGTTATGGTTTGATTGACATGAGAGTAGCAGTCAAAAGAACAACTTAACCCTAATTCTTGTATCACTCACCTCTCTCTTTTGTTCAAAGCTTTCCATCACCCTTCCCTCTTTAAAACTACTTGCTTCTCTGAAGCTCTCCCAGTTTATTTCCTTAAATCTTGCCTCCCCCTGCTGGTTGTGCAAAACAGAATTCATGAATATAAAAATGCTGTCCGAAAGCTAACTGATGTGAGAGAATCACCAGTAATAAGAAAGGACAGTCTCAGTCCCGACCCTGTAGTAGCATAGGCACATCTTCATGTATGCACTGGAGACTCTTGGACCTCCTCCAAGCTGCATTGTTGCTTATTCAAACAGAGCAGGATCCACTTTCTTCTCCAATATGATCCAATTGCCAGGGCTTTTTTTTTGGGGGGGAGTTGTTTTTTGGGTGTTGATTGCTTGTAGTGGTTTTTTTTTGGTTTGTGGAACAGGTAGCATAATGAAGCCTCTGTAAATAGGAGGTCCCACCTATCTTTTAATGATTGGGTAAAGTTAGAAAAGATCACAGATGGACAAAGCATTATTTTTGGTTCCACATCCAATGCATCTTTGCTGAATGACTGGGTACAGTGACAGAATACATATACTGTAAGTTGGTGTGTTTTCTAAGATGCTAAAAATTTACTCTACAGCCAGCAGTTTATTTCTGTAAAGTCTTAATTAGCTTTAATTGCCATAAGTTTATTTATACCTATTTTCACCCATTTATTCATTCTTTCTTTATGTTTACAGAACCAATATAAGAACATCTAGATTGTGATGTTGAAAAAGGTTTGCTAATTCAAACATATATGAACCACAGGATGTATAATTTTCAGAACTACGTCTACATGGGCTGCAATTTACATTAAATTGCTGTTTTGGTTAAATGGCACCTTAGCTACCAAGCAACTCTTTGAATAGTTGTTTCTTTAATTATTATTTAATTTTGTGATTATGACTGGTTTTCAGTTAAAGAGGGTACTACTGACAAATTCAATTAAAGGAAAATAGAGGACTTAATGGTCCATGCTAATGATTCATTTCATACATAATATTTTATCATTTTCTGTGTAAATTTATAATGAGTGCTTAGCTTGTATTAATAAATGCTTACATTTAGTCTACATAAACTGTAGTGATTAAAATATTTTGCTAACGATATTTGTTGATAAATGCTTTTAAAACAATTAAGTCCTTACTTTAAAGTAAGCATAACTTTCTATGAAAATGTATATTTTGTCATTAAGAAAGAAACACAGGTATAGGAATGTAATAACATATCCACAAACAATGCTTTTTGATGTTTAAACAGCTCATTATATGCATCTGCTACACTTAGGAAAACAAACTTTGAAGAATTACGGCAACCAGTTCAACACATTATCTGATTTTATAATATCACATGAAGAAGAATGAGTTTGATAAATCACCTTTGCAAGTATCTGAGTTAAGAAAAAGTACTTCTCTATTCCACATAAGAAGCAGAAATTTTGGTTTCTAGTATTTCTAAATACTGTGTGTAGGAGTGAAAAGGCGGCTAAGTAGCTATTACAGTCTTGGTTTTACATTTTGCATATTCACTGATGAAGATATATTACCTTCCAAAGTGAATAAAGTAATAATTTACAAACTTTTGAGGATATTATATTCTGGTTTAAGATAACCATGTTGTTTTGGGACAATTTTGTTTTTATTACTTTTTTTTTTTTTTACTAAGAAATCAGTGCACAATCATTTGCTATAAGTAAATAATGCCATGTCAATGATAAAATAGACATACTGCATTTGCTCAGCAAACTGCTTGACTAGCACTGTTGTGATTTAGAATACGTTGCTTCAGCATTAAGGGCATGGGACAGCAAAAAGAATGGAGGGGCTGAAGGTTTTTAAGCTTAGATCAATAACTGAAGAACAGAAGTCTATGCAAAAATGAAGAACAGTCAGGTTCCTAAATCGCTTACATAGTCTGTTGATATCTTGTTGTCTTATCTATTTAAATTTTACATGTTGACACTGGTTAGAGATGAATGAGTTACAGGTAGTTTAACTTCATGACTCTTAGGAGTACTGAAATTCAGTATGTCATCTGGAAGTTGCTGTCAATTCTTCTTTGTAAGGTGGAAAAAACCCCAACAAACATATTTCTTCTTATTTCTTCTCTGAAGCAAGAGAGTTCTTAGATCCTTTCCTAAAGAAACTCTTTACACTGGCAGCCACTGACAAAATCTTTGTGGTTTGTGTTTCTGGAACTTCTAGTGCTAAATCTGTTAATGCCAAAATCTAGTATTA
This sequence comes from Columba livia, assembly GCF_036013475.1. Taxonomy (NCBI): domain Eukaryota; kingdom Metazoa; phylum Chordata; class Aves; order Columbiformes; family Columbidae; genus Columba; species Columba livia. The sequence goes on from NC_088602.1 coordinate 67,345,541, forward strand.
TTTATGCTTCTTAGGAGTAAATAATCAGATTTTAAGAAAGAACATAGATCAAGATCACTGCATCAGTGATCTCTGCCAAGTGATGCATGACAGTTAGAAATTCAAGTTTGTTTTCCTTTGACAAAGAGTGATGGTAACATATTTTTCAGATTTCATCAAGAACCAGTGAAGTTGCATTCTTGAAAAATTTAGATCCTCCTGTCTATAATTCAGAGCTCCATAATTTGTTTTAATATGGAGTTTAATGTTTCTTGCCAGAAGCTTGGCAAGGCTGACTAAGCTGGTTGTGTCCCTGAAACATCACGGTAAGGTCCCTAGCCACAGTAGCCATAATTTCAGACAGCTGGCCAGAGATGGCCTGATTTTGGTGCTTTGCCACTGGCAGCTAATAGCTGCTGATCTGCTTGGCTGTGTGGAAGCTGATGATGAGGCAGCTGGTTTTCAGTGCCAAGTTCACTGAATAGGAGAAGAAAGGCTGGAGAAGGGCACAGCTTATTGCATCCCTGACTGTCCCTGGGTTTAACCTATAAGATGGACAATAATAGAAGCTGAAGTAAGGAAAACTGTCATTACTCTCATGCACTTCTTGAGGAAGTATTTTAATATACATCTTTTTATTTATCTGGTTTCCCACTTAAAGTTATTAATGTACTGCAGAATTCCCAAATGCTTTCAAGTAAGGAAAGAAATCACATGTCAAGAAATTCCAGATGTTTACTTTTTAAAGTTTTCTAAGCCACGGAGTGCATACAGCCATCAATCAGGGAGTGAACCAAACAGGTGACAGATTTTTTAAAGGATTCTTAGGAACTACGCAGGCTTTGTACTGAAGTGCTACACATTTAGTTATGTTACATTCTTAAGTTGGCTATCTGGGTGGATCCCTGCTGCAACTGGTTGGCAAATAGTATATGTTACTGGGAATGCCTATATATCACCTTGGCGCTGCTTCTGCTCAGCAAGGGGGGACTATGACAGTGAGACAGGCAGTCTCTAGAAGCAAGTCCATGGAGGGGTGCATGCAAGCATGCACACGCCTCCTACTACTACCATTCTGTGACAATTATAATAAAAATTTGAGAGGTATTTTCTTTCTAATATTGACCAGCACAATCATATCTATATTCTCAGGAACATTTTCCATCTGTTTGTACTATAAACTTTGATGCTGTGATTATATTAGAACAGAGTTGTTTGTTTTGTGGCGTGGTCCGCAGAAACACTCTTCAGATGTTACCAGTGTTTACTGCCACAGCATTATGGATTTTGACCTCTAAATATTTCTTGATATATTTCATCTGAATGTTTTGGTGTCATTGGTAGGAGTCTATACACTGAATATTCACATTGTAGAATCTATGAGAGAAGATACTTAGAGAATTATAAGAAACCTTATAAAAGGTTTAAAAAAATGCATAGATAACCCTATATCACAGCAATATCCTTGGGAGAGTCCATTTGGAATTTCGAAAGATTAAGGGGATTTTCCCATAAAAGTACCTTTTTGCAAAAAAATTTTCAGTAAGAGATGCCATGCTAAGAGATAACAGAAAACATATTGCTAAAGAAAACACAAGTATACTAAAGTTTGCTACCTTTACTGCAGATCTCTGGATGCCTGGATTTAATGTCTGTTCTTTCCTAGGAAAGGTTTCCAACATGGGAAAAGCACATGGACTCAATTGCAAGTAATGGGAAGAGGCTACAGTACCCCTTGGATTCCAGTCCCTAACCTGCTGGACTGTGACAGCTTTTACAGATGTCAGGGCACCACTTATATCAGCTCGAGCCTAGGGACAGAGCTCAAATCTTATCTCACCTTTCCTTAATCACTTCAATAGAGTGCAAGAGCAGGAAAAAAAAAAAAAAAAAAAAAAGAAGTTTAGCACATCTGGAATTTGAATGATCTTCTGAAGTTTCCTGATTTTCCCTTCTTAGTTTGCAAAGGGAGTATAGTACATTTTTCACTTTGGTGTCTGCAGTTAAAAGGATTGAATTCAGACCAAACATGTTCTGATTATGATAATGAATGGTGTTGGGGTTGTTGTTGAAAATGCTACTGTCTCCTGATCTTTCAGCTGTCCATCTCCTTCCACATCAGCCTGATAACAAGACTATGGCCTAATTTGTTCAAGGTCAATATTTAACCTATAATAACACCAGCTTTCTCAGACTTATTTTCTCCAAGACTGATAATGCGTTTTACAGAACAGGATGGAAGCATATGGTCTTTATTTTATCTTTCAAGGTAGCTATCAGGTCTTTAAGATACTAATCAATTTATTAAAACTGACATTTTTTTTTTGTCTAATCAGCAGCTAAAGAAAGGTGGTCAAGCCCATCTGAAGACTCCAACACAGCCTCGGTCACTTTTATTGCAGAAAATTTGACTAATTATTTACTTTTTTTAAAGCATACAATAAAAGACAATTTCAATAATTTTAAAGTAGAAAACAGATGTTAGTGAATTTGCACAGGCTAATTAACTTTCTACAAATACCTCACTGTGAGTTCAGAAAGCTTCAACTGCAAAAATTAAACGTATCAAAAGAACATAGCCTAATATGCCAAAACCAAAGTAGAATCATCTGAAATCTGAGCAACATATGAATGGCTATTCATAAATGATTGATTTCCGTTAGTTTTTTATGTGAGCTACATTAAAAACGAAAAATAAAAAAATACACTTATTTTTTTAAAAAAAATACACCACCACAAAATTCCACTCAAAAAGCCCATAGTCTAAGTATTAGACTGCAAATAAGTTAAGAACTCCTCTGTTTATCCCTGAGCAAACACACAGTGTCACTTTATTGAGCAGCCTCTGCACTCAATGCAGTTGTCTAAGTGCAATTTCAGGGGCTGAACTGAAGGTGCAGACCTTTCCTTGAAGCTAGCAGAATTTTGCCAGTAGAGCCATGAATTCACACATAGGTCTTCTCCCCTCAGTTCTTCAATACGTGAATCCAATTGTTGGGAAAAAAACATCAAGGAAGAAAATTATTTGTCAGGACTCCAGGCATGGAGTATTTTTTTTTTACATGATTGGTTACCAGTAAGTATTTTTACCTAATTTAACAGATAACTCTTTACAGTTTTCATTCCTTCTTCCTCTTTCAGTCACATGGTTCATTGCTCCTCTAAAAGACCTACTGTGCTCTTCAGGTATCTAAGTCACATCAAACTCAGGATCTTAACTCCGGATGTCCTTCAGGAAGCCAGCTTCTTGGCCTTTCCATTGGCTGTGTAGAGGATGTAGAATATATGTCCTGCACTGACTACATGAAATTTCAACATGTTATTATTTCATGCAATTATTGATTCATGTGGATAAATCAGATCCAGCTCATAAGACTTAGCAAATAACTAATTAGTTGCAAGAAGTGCAAAGAAGGAAGGAGGGCAGGAATAAGTAAGGAATGGGGGTATACAATGGTAGAAAGCCAAATTTCATGGCTCTTGTTCAATCATAAGAAAAGGAGATGCAGAAAACCTGGTACTAATCTTCAAATATATGAAAAGCGGCTTCAAAGAGAAAGATTGCGGGTTGTCCATGTTTACTGACGATGCAACAGACAATAACGCTGAAAACTGCAATATGGAATGTCAAGTTTAGATATTAGAAAAGACAAAAGAAGAAACAATCTCTCTCTCTTTAAGGGCAGTGAAATAAATGAATAGACTGTCTGTGGTATTCTTGGAATCCCCATACTGGAGGTTTTTGAAACCAGGATAGACAAACATCTGTCAGGGATGATTTAGGTACAGCTGGTCCTGCCTTGGGGAAGGAAGAGGGATTGAACAATCTTTCTAGTTCCCTTCCAGCCCTATTTGCTATGAATCTATGATAAGCGGCAATAATACTTCAAAGGTAGACCTTGAGAGGTCACTCAGATAGGGACAGAAGAGTAATAGTGAAGGAAACCAATGAGTTCCCCAACTGCACTTATTCAGAAATATTTCCATCACCAGAAAAAAAAAAAAAAAAAAAAAAAAGGAAAAGATACTGTGAGAGCAAGTTTTATTAATATTTTGAGATGTCAAAGCATAGGACCAAAGTCGTACATGTAATAGAGAAAACAGGTCAAAAGATGAAAAAAATCAGAATCCAAGCACAGGCAAGGAAGCTGTCATAGCCAAAGTCCTTTATTCACACTGTGTTTTTAATTGTGAATCAAGGCAAAGAAGAGAAGACTTTTTACATTAATCTTTAAATGTTGTGAAAAGACGTTTCTTCTTTGGGTTAGTGTACTACTTAGCAACTCTCAGCCTGATCCTGAGACAATTAAGATTGACCAGATGATTTGGACAACACTAATGCACGCATACAACAATAACATTTTTTCCCTAGGATTAACATGCAAAAACATGTAATGTTTTGCATTAAAATATATTAACTGAGAAGCTAATATGTGACACATATATGTGAAGCTGATTGTATTTAAATACTTTATTGTAAGGCATATGCACAAAACAACAATGTTAAGACAAACACATTATTTTTTTTTTCATGAATTTTGCATGTTCAACCACAGAGCAATAATGCTGTGTTCAACATTACAATGGAATAAGACATTTTTTGTTATTTAAAAATATAAATAAAAATCACTTTAAGCCTGTGTCATTGTTTTTTCTGCATTTTAGCCTGTTACAGAATCTTATGTTTTATTTGATTTTTTTTTTGGTGGTGGGGAAGGAAAATACAAAAATCACCACATCCATGCATATACTCAATCAGCTGGCACATCATAAGCATGTTTCATGTTTTTCTATCTCTAATGTGAGGCCAAGCAGAAATTTATTTCTGAATTTTATTCCACATTTTTTTCAGATCGCACCAACTCCAACATTTTAAATGTGAATATTGATTTTTTTAAAAGTTGGCTGAGTTTTACCATTATCTCTGACAGAAGGAGGTTTATTTGCAAGACCACACCTGGAAATCCTGTTTAAACGTATATGGAAAACACTTAACATATGAACTATTTGTGCGACCAGCTCTATACTGCGGGCTTTCTTTCTGCTCCTATTTCACAGGGCCCTAATCCTGATTTAAGGGTAAAAATTACTAAGTGGCATATGTGTCAATCAATTCAGGCTGTTCTTCTGTCATCACTGTGCGTACACATAGGCTGTATAATCAAATCTACAAGACCAAGTACTTCCTAAACAAAGGACGTGGTTTCCCTCTTGTTTATGCCATCACTTCACTGTACTGTTGTTTACCTTGTACGTAAGTCAGGGGTCAGTCACTGGATTATTTTTTACAGGATGATTTCAGATATGCATTAAAATGGAACTCAGCTAAGACCATTGTCCACTATCTGTTGTTGTTTTCTTTTCATATTTCCCCTCAGAATAGTCATTAATTGCAATAAAGATTTTTCTTGAGCACTAAACAGATCTGAAGAGGCAACAGTATCACCAGATCAGCCTTTATAACACAAAACACTCTCTGATTGCAGGAATGGTTTTGTTTGATGAGAGGATGTGGTCAAAGCAACAGTAGAGAGGAGGCATAGTTGTATCCCACTAAGAAGCAGAATTTAAGTACCATAAAGAGCACAAATCCTATTATATGATATGATGAAAACATCTGCTTAGCTGTTCACAGCCAAGCTTCACATCCTGCATTTCTACTCCAGTGAGCCTGCAGCCTGTTACAGAGACAATAAGATTTGCCAGGAGCTGCAGGTCTGGGCTGACCACCTCTGGGGCGGCTCCAGGTCTGCGCAGGGACACTCAACGTTTCTGCATGGCTTGTGCTAGACAATGTTGTACAATTGGTTTCCAAACACGGAGCCACTCAGGGCAGTCACACGAGTGCAGCCTCAAATGGGGGAAAGAAAACTGGACAAGGAAGGAGTCAGTGCCATGTGGCCATGCACAGCTGGGGTGTGGAGGAAGTGGAGAGGAACAAGGACAACAACAATGGTGGGATTTTTGTTCTCCCATGCTCTGTCAGCAACCTTTTGGAGACATTCCCTCTCTCTCACAGATGGATACTGCAGAGTAAACCGCCCTTTTAGCTAAAAAGAAGGCAGTTCTAGCCCTAAAAAGTGAAGTATAGCTCAGTTACAGACCTGAGGGCAACATGTTTGGTGACAGAGAGCATAAGAAGCACTGAATATATCAGTTAATACTTCAGATGTGTAATTTCCCCTACTACAGGTTTCTTTTTAATCCTGCTTGTTTATTGGTACTCAGATCTAACAAAGCCCAAGCAAAAAGGGAGGATTCCAAGAATGAATACTTTGTTGTCCATGCCACAGGGAGATTACATTAAAAATAGCTATATTTGAACAAAATTTGAGATTTTAATATATATAACACACAGTTTCCCCTGGGTTATCTTTATTGTTTGCTAATTATCCATGCTAAAATGCATAAACAAACATTCCACAAAGACACTGAAAAGCAAGAATTAGCAGAAATTCTGGAATACGGACAAAGGAAAACCAGCAAACATTTACAATTGTAATGTCCCAACACAGTTATATTATCTGCAGCTCTGACTTATTTCCCCATCCTCCTGTTCCAAGATCTGTACCTTGCCTTTTTTCTTCAGGATGAACAAAGATCATGGAACAGATTGTAAGTGAGGCAAATTGCATGTCTGTTTATGGTTGTATTACACATAATCTATATATCATTTGCAAACTATTCCCCAAAGAAATGATATCAAACTTTTGGGGAAGAGAAAGGATCTGATGACAATCTGTTTTCATTTCATTTCTTTCAGATGCTCCATGATATTTCATCTGCTTTATCTGGTTAGACTAATTTCTGGTACTGCAGCTATTGCTTTCCCATCATTGCCCATTTGTTTTCTTTTGTTCTTTTTGGCTTTAATGTTCATTAACTATATTATTTGGTTTGATGATGGCATCACAATTAAAAGAAAACCAGTCCAAGCCTATTTGAACTGAAACTTACGTTTCCTTGGTAAGCACCCTAGATAAAATATAAAGGCTTCCGTATTTTTTCTCTAACACACACACATGCACACACATGCACACACACACACACATGCACACACAAACACACATACATTTGAAAACATAGCAGTATTCCAAAATCCCTAATTTACGCACACATTTGATCTCTAAGTTTTAGGAAAAAGGTAATTTAACTTGCGTGGTTTATGAAGTGATTTAGTAGGAATGTCTCTACTTTTTAAGCTACAAAGCTTTAAAATATAAAGTTCTTCTGTTCTTCATCTTTTCATCTGAGTCCTGTCAGCACTGAGCTGGTATGAGCAATAATTTTTCACTAAAAGATAACTTCAGCTAAACACCAGAATTACCAAAGGTAAGTGCTCAGGAAAAAACAGAACTCACGTGAAATGAACAGAACTATTAACAGCACTTGCCAAAGACAAAACTATTATCAGCACTTTGGAATACTTTTTAGATAAACAAAGATCTACCAGCTTTAACAGAACTACCTGATTGGAAGTGTTGTCCTCTAAAATAACTGTTAAAATGAAAAGGGTTTTTTTGTTTTGTTTTGTTTTGGTTTCAGATCAACAGTTTACATAGCCTGTGAAACAAAGACAAAGCTCTCCTCCCACCCACCAAAATATGATAACCTTGATTTTAGTCTCAATATCGTCAGCTTGTAACAGGAGCAACCCCTTTAGAGCGTCATCTGGCATTTACAGTGCAAAATCGAGGTATTTGAGATGGACATAATTAAAACATTTGATAATACCCTATTTTGTGATGTAGAAAAATTAGTACGAGGATTTTTTTTAGAACTAAAAAAACCCACAAGTGAACAAACAATAAAATCAACCTCCTTCTTAGTGATTTAATTCTTAGCTATCTGATGAACTGGTGTCTAAATCCAATCAAGGAAAAACTTTCAGTAAACCAAGTTGCACTGCAGATTCATTCAGTGAGAAGTGTTAGAAAATAAGCAATAACATTACAGTGTGAGCTCAGTGTATTTATGGGTAATATTTACTAATACGAGTAATTAATCATCATGATTAATTGTAGTAGAAAGTGAAGAGATTATTTCGGTAAACCACAATTACTTGCCTATGGGTAGAGATCTGGGAGCTGCATATGCACACATTCACTAATAAATGCTAAGGATCACCGGTGAGGCAGGTTGCAGAGCTTGAGAAAAGTAGTAGTTACTAAGTGAAACTGCTTTTGGCAACTATTGACCTTTGAGTTCTTAACCTGGAGTGTATATAAACAACACAATGTTCTCTGGCAAGTGTTCCCTGATAACCTGCTGGAAAAGGGAAAGAATATCCTCAAGCTATTTTGCATGCACAATTTAACAATTATGTGGTCAGAGGAAGGATGATTCTGTTATGCTACTGGGAACTGTAAATGTTTACAGGCTTTACACATTTACAAAGGAATTTCAAAATCTAACACAGAATAATCAATATCAACTCCGATTCTTCTATACTGAGATAAATTATATCGAACACTGTACTGGGAACACACACAAACAGGAAGAGAGAAAGGATTCAGACTGCATAAACCAGATCATATGAAACAAAATCATAGCACTGGCAATCCTCGCTTAAGGACACAATGTTAAAGAGAGGCTGATTCTCTCAGCAAAGATTATAAAAAAATTACTTTGATTTATTTAAAAACAGTGTATTTAAAAAAAGAAACACACTAAAATAATTTCAAGTTTCTATCATAGTTGAATAAAAATTTTCAAGTCTATATCAAAAGTTAATTTAGGTATTTATTATAATCAGGTACCATACACAAAATGATAATATAAATGCTTTATATTTCTACCTTTACTTGAAAAGCACATTTCCATTTTAAATTTATGTAAGGAAATTTTTTGCAAAATAAACATTTTGCAATCCACATTGCAAAACATCGCAAACATCACAATGCAATCCATGTAGAGCTGTGGATGCACACAGAGCTTATCTTTTGAATTCCTTTGAATTGCCAGCCCTCCCAAGTTTTCCCAGTTATATTCAGGAGGCAGAGGGTAAGAGAAACAGCACATCCCAAATCCTTGCCTGCCAGAGTTTTATTCCTAATTGGTGTTTCCACACTCTCCATGCATTCATCAATCAGATGTAAATTACAGCATGCCTGATTGGGTCTCCTTCACCCTAACCATTCCCTGCTGACTGGCAGTGCTTGCCAACTGCTGCAGCGAGCAAGATGAGCAGCAGTAACAGCACCTCTGCTGTTTAGGTCTTGGCTGCCACCAGTACCACAGACAATGACCGCTTGCTTAACACCTATTGAATGTCTTGAGCTCAATTGTCCCATTGAAGAATGCAGCTGTCACCCTTGATCAAGTACAAGATGTCACTGACATCAAATAATACAAAGAAGTAGGTCCATATATTCAAACATTGTTGCAATTTCAGAGGAAGTCCTGCCTATTTACACTGGAAACAAGTTTGGTAAAAGTGTCTAATGGCGGGAGAGGGGGACACAGCCACAGAAGAAGGAAAAAAAAAAAAAGCAAAAAAACGTTTTTCATAATGTTTCAACCTGGTGCATGATCACAGGAAATACTGTAGAATCAGTAATTTAAATAAATCAGAAGGATGGGCTGTGCACCACTGAAAAGGTTTAATAAAAATGCAGGATGAAATACTTACAGCCACTTATGAATGTGGTGTCCACTCTGCTATGGTACAGTTCTCATGCTGCATAAACATGGAAGTAGCATATTTTAAAGCAGAATGATGTCTAAAATTACCCTCTGTAGCAGGTGCACCTTCCCCCACTCCCTGCAAAAGCACAAGAAACTTCTACACTGATGGACCACTGCGGTCATGTACACGCCCTTTAGTCAACAGACAGGGCCCTTGACCAATGAAGCATCCTGGCTGAGAGAAATTTCTGGACCACTACCATAGATGATCACAGACTCATATTCAATTAGGGTGTAAATGGAGCCTTCTGTAGACCCCTATTTAGTTGATCTTCATTGAAGCAGTGGGTCTGCAGTTGAAGACTCCATTCTATTCTGCCCTGGTGAGACCACATCTGGAATATTGTGTACATTTCTGGGACCCTCAGTTCAAGAAGGACAGGGAACTGCTGGAGACAGTCCAGTGCAGGGCAACAAAGATGGTTAAGGGAGTGGAATATCTCCCTTATGAGGAAAGGCTGAGGGAGCTGGGTCTCTTTAGCTTGGAGAAGAGGAGACTGAGGGGTGACCTTATTAATGTTTACAAATATATAAAGGGTGAGTGTCACAAGGATAGAGTCAGGCTCTTCTTGGTGACAACCAACGGTAGGACAAGTGGTAATGGGTTCAAACTGGAACACAAGAGGTTCCACTTAAATTTGAGAAGAATCTTCTTCTCAGTACGGGTAACAGAACACTGGAATAGGCTGATCAGAGTGGGTTGTGGAGTCTCCTACTCTGGAGACATTCAAATCCCACCTGGACACCTTCCTGTGTAGCCTCATCTAAGTGTTTCTGATCCGGCAGGGGGATTGGACTAGATGATCTTTCGAGGTCCCTTCCAATCCCTAACATTCTGTGATTCTGTGATTTAGATGGGGATGCCATCTAAGGAAACTTCCTTGAGGATTGAGACATCTCACCATATTGGTGAATTATTATATCTTCTGGGTTACCCCCTAGAGTCCTTGTGAGTGGGTAGATGATAATTTTGAATCATCCTTCTAAAGTTTTGGGTTTGTCTGAGTCATAATTGGCTGTGTTGTATCTGAACTGCCAACCAGTACCCAAATCTGGTTTATAATGTTGTCGGAGTGCTGACTGATTTTGGATAAACCCTGTTGTCTGCTAAACAATTCTGGTTAGACTAAAGCCTATTTGGAGCTTATCACTTGCCTAAATTGATTTTCAGGGTACTTATGCAACACCCTCAAACTGGCATCATCCCACCCCAGTATTCTCAATAGACCATACCTGTTAGCTAGCCACAGTGAGAGGATTGCCAAGTCCGAAAGGAGATGTTTGTGTGAGGGGGAGAGGGACAAAGAGAAACAGTGGGAGAAGAAGGACAGAGATTTCTTTGTTTGGCCTAGTGAACAAGGCAAAGCAATTGTGGAAATGCAAGGAATAAAACTATTTTTCAGTTGACATGTACAAGTTTAATGGCAGTACGGATGATAACACTGCATTTCAGTCACCCTAGCAGTATTTTCAGGGAGCAGGAAGAATGAGTCCTGTGGGTGTCACTTACACAAAAGCATGAACAGTCCATGAACAATTTCATCATTGTGCTAGGGAGAAACAAGCTTCTTTCATCTTCACAGATAGATGTCATTTTGTTCTGTGTTTTTCTTGAATCAACATCTTGAATGCAACCTTCTGTTTTTGAGTGACTAAGACTGATTTTTTCTCATCCCCGCCTGTGAACACCAAAAGTGATCTCACTGTTTCTGTGCCTAGCACTGAGTAAAGGCACTGGGTCATCCAGAGTGGAAAGGCAGTAGCTTTTACAAGACTCAGGTTTGAACATCATGAGTTGCATCTGGAGGACAAGCCCATTCAGCTTATGTGAAAGGCAAGCCTTGGGGCACAGAGGTCAGCCCCTGTTATGAATATCTGAACTGCATGAAGGATGCAAACCTTGACAAATGCTATGTAAAAGTGAAGAACTGAATTAATCATCTCATTCGATGTTCCCCTGAGCTTTGATAATTTTTAATGTTCTTGACTGGCTTAATAACATTTCTAACATCATGTGTATATCACAATTATATCACTACTATATCACAAAATACACCTTTATGTAATATTCAGAGTGTGGTTTGCAAACAAAGGAAGTGGGAATGTTGGAGGAAAGAACAAGAGAAAAGGTTATGTATGATGTGCCATAAACATAAAAAAATAATCTAAGTGGAGTAAGCAACTGCTACCTGAAAGGATGGGAGAGACTATGGGGTAGCTGGGACAAACAACAGAAGCATTTGTTTTGCATCCACCTCTGTCACTGCCCTGTGACAATACTTTCAGCAAGACATTTAGCAGTCTTTGTGGCCCTGTTTTCCTTTTTACCCTTTGCCTGTCCCATCAATTAAGCTGTATATTCTCCATGGATAAAATTTATAGGTGTACATCACACTTACAATACTGGGGTGTGCTTATGACTGGGATATATTTTACCAGATGTTACATTACTACTAATAAACTCCCCAACATCTTGTTTTATCCTCCAGAGCTGTGTATTTAAGACGACCCCAGTTCCCTTTGCCTCTCCTTTTATCCAGTGTCATGGTTGTTAAATTACTCCCCCAGGTCATAAGAGACCCAAATTCAGATCAGCAACAGTCTGGCTGAGTAGACTGACTTTCCTTCTGTCACATCTGTAAAACCGTGACACGATACGACATTTGGGGATGGGTTTCTTAACATGCTCATGCTGTACTCAATGATAGCTGGAGTTCCAACCCAAAACAACCACAAGGCCACTTTATTCCTTTCTCTGCTTCCTCCCTTCTTGACCCAGTAGAATGTAACTGCAGCCTCCTCGGTAGAGCAGAATTTACCTCTCCTCCTTCAAGTCACCCCAGGCAGCTGAGCTGTCTGAGTTACATGCCTTTTCAGTTAGAAGAAAGCCAATGGCACTGTTTTTTGAATATTTCTAAACATTTCTTCAGGCACAGTTACTTCACACATTTAAAACTAAAGTCACAAACAGCTCTGAGTTGCCAGAAATTTCATTTCTTCAGCAAAGAAATCTTTTCCTCTAACACACAATCACACAGTTTTATGGAGTTTCATGGATTCATCAACGAAACATGTTGGAAAAAAAGAGATCTGTCCAGCGGACAGAAGTACAACATTGTGGACTAAATAACCAGTAGTTACCTAAAAAGGCAGAGATGAGCCAAGAAAGAGGCAGTGACTGTCAAGGAGTTCAGGATTACAGGTTACCCATGCACTTGGAGAGGGAATTCAGTGTCTAAAAGAGGTTACAATATATTGAAGCCATCAGTACATCCAGGAGAACTGAGGCCACATCTCATATAAAATACTAAAAGAGTATTGGGAATGACCTCAGCAACCACAGGTGCAAATGAATCCCAAGGGACAAGATGAATGTGACCAGGACATGGGTAGGCTGCACAGGGGAAGAGGTTTTTATCAACAGGCTCTAAAACCATGACTGAGGGGAACAACCTGACTATTTGAATTTGAGAGGAAGTTAACTAGGGCACTTTTACCATAATGAAGAAGGCAGATGACTGGGACTTCAGAGAACTGAATTCTCAACTACCTGACATAACATGACAATTATAAGACTAAGTAAACAAGCATAGAAAAAAATTAGAAAAGAAGGAGTTCTGAAGCTCTGCATTTTAACTCATATCTTCCCACTCTGGAGCCTGATCAAAAAAAATTGTTATTAGAAATAAATAAAAACAGGGCATGAAATGTCTTCCCAGAATAAACTGTAGTCTATAGAAGTGAAGTAAAATGCCTTCTCTACTGTGTAAAAATCCCTGCAAACTAAAAATGCACAGAACTAAACGGATTTTGAGATATTCTTGGTGAAAGCAGAAAGTCACTAACACATCTGTAATTGCCAAGGGGCCTATTCTTCATAAAAATTTATATACTCAGGATGTCCATGTCATCACAGCCTGTTACAAGCAAGTATTTTGCTCTTCTGCAAAACACCTGCATAAATACACAACATAAGTGGCTGTATTAAAGTACTTATCTCTGAATATGGAGAGGGCTTCTTTTTGGATATGTAAATATTCCCTTAAAAGGAAATACAATAGCAGAGTGACAAAATGTTTCCATTATAGCTCAAATTAAAAAAAAATAATACAGCGGTACCTTAAAAGTAATTTTCTTTGTTTCTTACTCTACAGACCATCCTTCTGGAAGGACTCAAAGGAGAAATATGTTGGAACTCAATTACCTGTGCTAGTGAACCACCTACAGATATTTAAAAATAGTCACCGCTTACAGATACCCAGTGTGAACAAAGTGCCTTTTTATGTGTGCCTCTCATGTCTCATTAACATAATAAAATGCAGCATGTACCTTTTCACACTGCTGGAAGAAGCCCAAAATGGTCAATAAAACACTGAATATAACTCGGTGACCACTGTACTTTTCTCTGATCACTTAAATAGTTTTCTTCCCTTTACCTTTGGTGAGCAATCAAATGAAGGTCAAGAAGCTACACCTCAGTCAGATATGCCTGCTTTATCTGGGTGAAGCACCAAAAGAGAAACCCTGGAAGTTTGGTGCATCCTTATGAAAGTGACACAGGTCTTCAAAAGGGAATTGAAAGCCTTCAACATGGGTAAAGATTGTTTCCACCTGGCCTTAGACTCCTGTGGAAACCACATGTTAAAAAGGCAGATGAGAAGTCTTCTTCAAATGTTTCAAAAAACTGTGAAGCCAAACATATGCTCAGCCTGACTGGCAGATGAGGCAGGAGTCAGCAGGTAGATATCATTACAAGTCAGCATCTCAAACAAATTTTTCCTCCAGTGTTCCAGTTCTCATGCTTGTCTGATATGAGAGAGAAACAATTGCCTATTTTTCAAAGAAAAAAAAAAGAAGAAGACAAAATAAAGGGACAAACATTTTAAAACAGAAGAAAAATTCTTCAGAGAATTTATGTCTACCACATTTAGGAACTTCATGGCAGGTATGTACAGCCATCATGAAACCTTTAACAACATCTCAGCCTGTTATTGAATTACCCTGATTTTTAAACCTCTCTTAATATTCTTCCTGGTCAATTTTTTTTACTACTTTCTGTTTTTCATTTTTCTTGCAACAGCACTTCATCAGGTGAAGGTTAGTGTCATACGAGAACAAGTTATTTTCTTGGGACTTTGTAATTTTTCTAATTGATATATTCCTGAGTTGAATTATCATGCTTACAGTATAAGTTTCCAGTTGTTTTCGTGAATTCTTACTATAATTCCTGTTATTTTGGGGTAGCTTCTCCACATTGACCTGTTAGCACAATATTTTTGATAGTAAGGTACTCCACTACTAAAGCTAGGAATCTTTTTTTAGGATCCACACACTTTCATTTGTGCATCAGAATCTCTGATCTATATTTACAGTAGCTTTATCATTTAACAGATGTTTGGACAGTTACAGTCCCCTCTGGGACAGTACTGTGTGGGTTTGAACTACTCCAAAGTTGTTCTATGAATATTTTTCCTTACTCTCTTATAGTCCTGGGGGTCTGTAACAGATGCTAATTGCAGTTTCTTCTTTGTTTTTTGATAATTTAGTCTCGCCCAAATTATTCCACTGCTGCCTTCATCGTTATTGAATTCTATCTTACTGATTTTCAAGGTTTCAAGCAGTAGATAAGACCACATTAGCTACATCTTATATACACAGAGAATAGCTTAAAAGTTTTATATGTGCATATGGAGATGGTGAGAGCATTCAAGAAATAGGGGTTTTTGGCAGAGAACATCCCACACCTCCTGTCCTTTCAGAAATATGCTTTGGAATAATTAGCAGCTCCATCTCAACTTCCCAATTTGCCACAATGCTCTCAGATATTATGCTGCTGCTCCACAGTTTTCGGAGGTGCTTATCATGCTGCATGCTGATCTGTTCCCTGAATCAAATGTTTATGATATTAATAGCATGACCTTGAAACATATTTAAACAGTTTATGTTATGGCAAGGTTGCTGACTCATACATGTGAAGATGCCCTTTTATGTAGCAGTGCCTGTGTTCACCATGCACGAAGTGCAACCTGAGGCCATGGCAGAACAGCCAGCTTCCTTGCTTCAGAGAGTGGCAACTTTTCTCAAATAACAGCCATAATAAATGCTCAGGTTGTGCATCATCTTTTACTTCAGTGGAGGCAGAACGCAAACGCTATTTTGATAAAGTAGCAAATATTCCAATTCCAGAACTTAGGACTCCAGTGGAGAATGAAGAGGCAGACAATACTATCTATTTATAGTACATTTTGCCTGAATCCCTTCTTTTGTGCACAACAGCCATGGTCTTTCATGCAGAACCACTGTAGATGGACAGCTGTGTGTCTAAACATCTGTGATGAACAGAACTCAGATGGGAGCTTAAAAAAAGAGAAAACAGCATCAACATATTCATAAGTTGGTGTGGGAACAATGAAAGCACTTATTGTAGGTCTGAAGGAAAAAGGCAGAATCAGCTTGTAAAAAAAACCCCACGAAATTCTCTAAGAAATTCCTTTTGCAGATGTCAGCATAAGCTTTCTGCCTGATTTAGTGTAGCAATAATCTCAGGAAGGGGACAAAAGAAGCAGCTTTGACCAACCAGGACTTTCAAGAAAGCACCTACAAGTCTGAAAATCAAAATTTGAGCATAACTAGGTCTGGAAGAACTATAACAATTCAAAAAGAAAATGAAAGACAAAAAGAAAGAAAGAAACAAGTAAACTGAATTAGCTTTGTTTTGCCTGTGTATAATATCAGATCAAGACTGGACTAAAGTCAAAGGCACACAGGTAATAATCTCTGAAACTCCTGGGGTTCCACCAGTACCTTTAGCTGGCTTTACACTTGTGAATAAAGCAAGTTATATTCTTTAAAAAATAACTGAATTAAATAAAATTTGAAATCCTGATTTCTGACCAGACAAAAGCCTGAGTATCATATCTTGTCATCCCCACTTGTACTGATGTTATTAATACTTTAATTTTCAACTGTTTCCAATGATAGCTTGTAGGAGTGAGAGGATAAGACTTGAAGCAGTTTAAGCAGTTTGTTTTCTCTCCTGTAGAGAATTATAATGAAGGATATAGAATGCATTTTCACCTGAATTCTATTCCTCCTATTCATTTAACTGCTTAGATGGTTTCTAGACGTAACAAAATTTTCTTTAGTTTAAAATACATTGCCAGAGTAAGTTAGAAGATCTCTCCTCTTTCTCTTTCTTCAAAAATTATGCGCAGACCTGTAAGTAAAAAATTATGACTTGTCTTTCAAGTTTCCTTTTCTCTGTTCATAAGTAATTTTCTGGAATACCTAGTGGTATTCCGCTAGAGAGAGACTGAAACCCCATTAGGATGTAATTTCCCTTACAGGTGCTTCCAACAGTTTTTAGCAGGTTTGACATGTGTAAAACTGATGGGGTACAGTGTACTCCAGCCCAGGGATACATTTCAAGAACTGCAAACTGCATATGCCAGTATGTTGTACAATTTCTAGTGCTTTGGCTATCTGCTGTCTCTTTTTACTGTAGTTTCTCACATGAAAGAGAAAGTCACTGGTCCTAGAATGGAAAAATATAAAGCTTTCTTACCCAAAGTTAAGATAAACTATTTTTTGCTCTTTAAAACTGTATATCTCTTTTAAATAATAAAAAAATTGAAATTTGCAGTACACAATAATTTCTGTCTTATAAATCCATGCTCCCCAAATGATGTTAAGCTTAGAGAAAAAAAGTCACAAAATCGTTGCTTCCAACTTTCTAACTCATCATAAATGAAAAAGGGGTACCTGTGAGTTACCACAGATGGTTAACTGTGAGTTATCACAGACTGGTAACTGTGAGTTTTCTGCAAACAGGCTAATTTTCTCCATTTGCTATTCAAAATTAATGTACATTTTCTGTGAGTGATTCTTGGTATGTGAGCAGTCTTTTATAGACAAAATAATGGCACTCATATATTGAGCTGCTTTGACGGGATATAGAGGTCACACATTACATATCCAGATTCCCTAAGCAGCAATCTCAGCTCCAATGTGAGCTCCAACATTACATATTCACATTTTTCTGCCTTCTGGGATTGAGACAGTCTTGATCAATAAGAGCTTTTAACTAAGAAATAGTAGAGCAGTACACTGTTTCCAGGGACAGAAAAAGGAAAATCTGGCAAATGACGATAAAGAAGATATGCTGAACAATCATTCATTTATTAGCTGCTACTAAGATCTAAAGTCGTTACTTGTTCCTCATCCTCTTGCCAAATGCTGACATGATTCAAGTTTCTCTTAGACTCTTCTGTGAACATTGAAGGATGGAGAAGTGATTCTGCCTCTAAAATTGCCGTATTATCTCCACTGGAGAAAAACTCTGGGAAGGAAAACATTCCAAGTCCCATGTTTGGGAAGCCTCCACTATGAAATGGTCTTTAGTCAGTGCGCCTTTGCCACCAGGCCTGGACTCAGAACAGCACACCCACTCATTGTATTCTGTGGGCAGAGATCAGCTTCTCTCTTCTCCTCTTTAGAGCAAAGCTGCATCTGCTCTTGCCTGAACACGGGGACAAAAACATCTGTTCATTGATATGCCTTATATCACATCATCCACAGTCATAACTGAAATGGAAGAAAGCCCCAATGAACTTGTGCTCAGTTTGAAGCACAGGATGGTCTCCATCATACAACACTGTTCCCTGCCTTGGGAAGTACCAGTATTTGACAAATCAAGAACCTGAAGAACATGATTACCTTTGCTTTGGGCAGGAGATTAGACTAGAGACCTCCAGAAGTCCCTTTCAACTTAAATTTCCTTGTGACTCTCATTCACACCAGTCTTGTGACCAGTAGCAACAATATTTGTTGAGTATTGTATAGCCTCAGAAGAATAAACAGAACACTTACTTTTAAGAGGCAAAGTCAGTGAATATGGCAAAGCAATAGCTAATTAGCCATATCAAAACATGCCAGACTTCGAGCAACCATGAATGGAAAAAAAAAAAAAATCAGAAAAATTGATGTAACTGCAAAACATGAATACAACACATTTATTTACCAAACATTCATTGTGCTAAAACAGGAAGATATTTTTCATTGATGAGATACACTTATTTTTTAAGAAAGGGGAATGCTGTAGATGAATAGATCTAGGCTCAAACATATTATTAGGTCACAAAATGATGACAAGCTGCCGATCTCATGCAGCTGCTGGGAACATGTTTGTGATTCTGGAGTGTATGAAGTGAGGAGGAAGTTCAACCAGCAATCAACAAGTATTAATAGCCTTGTACAAGACCTTGTTTAGTGCACTGTCTATAGATATGTTCAAGAAACAAATTTTAACTAGAACTGATACCAAGAACGTTTATTAATGTATAAGGCAATGGCGATTTCACTGTTTAAGAAGCAACTAGAATATCCAGGCAAGATAAAATTATCTTAACAAGAGAAGGATTCCTTGTTCAGAAATGTAACAGGGAATAAACAATATTAATAAGAAGAAAAACAACCAAACTGTTCAAGGCAAAACATGAAAATAAGAATATGTGGATATAAACCAGGATGAGTAAATTTAATCTGGAAACTGCAAGATTTCTGTCTGCTAAATAAATCAGCTTCCAAAGGAAATTTCAACAGTATTGGGGGGGGGGTGGTGCGTGAGGGATAAAGGGAAATTTAACTGTTCTCAGGACCATCTCAATGAGATCACATTATGATATTTCTTTTAATAAGCACATTGAAATCAATGATCCAAGATGCCTCTGCTAGTCCCATGTTCCTCCTGACAGCCTGCAGTCATCAGAGCCAGAAGGGACCAGCTCCTTCCTCAGCTGATTCTGAAAGCAGAGGCTCTCTAAACATGAAATTTCTTTTCAGAACTGGTGTGCAGCCCCATACTTGTAGTCCATCTTGCAAATAAGTGAGGAGGAAGACAGGAGAAAGAAGTTAATGGGTAAGGAACTGCACAGAAGATACTGAAGTATAAAGGTACCAGAGAAGGACACTTTAAACAATTACTAGTATTTTTTTTTCTCCCTGAAGCATAAATAAGAAAAATCATAATTTAATTATGATTCTTACACACAGCAGGTCCTGTAATGGAAAATGCATGTTCCTTTTGCAAAATACTCTGTTCAGTAAACCCTCTACATTCTCTGCTCTTTTTATTATTATTCATGTTTTACTGAGGTGAATGGAAGTGGACGTGGAATTAAAAATACAAATTCTTTTAAAAAATAAAATAATATTCAGGCAACATTTTATCTGCTTGTAATTTTTGGAATTGCTTTTCATTCATGGATAAAAGCTGGGGTTGTAGGAAGCTATGTCAACATTATATTTTCCTCCAAGAACAAAGAACATGTCATTCTGTGCTAAGGACATGCAAATTCTGTGCAAATGAAAAAGATAATGGTAAAAGAGTTGAACACAAAAATATTTGGACCTTCAGAGAGGAAAATGTGTGGAGACATGGTATTCCATCTATCTGAAGTTAAGTCAGAAAGGAAAAGTTCAATAACGTGTAACTTTTCTTTCATATTCCAAATTTCTCATTTGTGTGGAAGAAGAGTCTAGACAGGGAAGTATGAATATACAAGTAGATCCTTCAAAGCTTAGCTTGTTCATGAAGGGCAAAGGAAGTTCAGTTTGCTCTCTAGTAAAAAAAAAATAGGACGCTTGTGCAGCAACATTTGAGAGTAGTGAGTCATAACATGTTGCAAAGAAACAAACTGTACACCATGACTACTAGTTTCTAATTCAACAATTACAAATGCAGTCATTTTGGGAGGAGGTTCTCCTCCCATATCTTTGAACAGGGTTCATCTAATCTAACATCGGCCATTTCTATAAAGCTTCATTACTATAGGTTCTCTTTACAGATAACACACTTTCAGAACATAAGTCATGTAATCTATTTTGCATATTTACAGTGAGATTAAATGAAGTATTGCACTAGAGCACCAACTCTTTTGCCACATCTATAAAGTCTAGAGATCTAGCTTAAATGTAGATGTCAAGATTTGCTTAAGCAAATCTCTGCCTCAGTGTCCTAAGTTTCTCATGAAAAAATACATGAATACTACTATCCCAAAGAATCACTTTGAAGCCTACAGTCTTTCATCCAATATTTGCCTTCACACACTGCTTACCACACTAGGTGCTCAGTGTGCTGATTTGTATGTTCCTGATAAACCCAGGGCAAATTGCTGTTGTTACTGCCACACATTTTAAGGGTTATTTTTGCAGTCAAATGAGTTAAAAATTGCCTAAGAGTCAAAAATAAGACATGACAGGTATCAGAAGAGAGGCCCACATCGTCATACAAAAAAAACCCCAAAACAGTGATTACTAAAACTGAAACAGTTTTCTAATAAATAAAAACTAAAAGGTAACATGACAAAATGTGTGCTGTTAAAGCAACCTGTAACTTTGATATATGAAAAGCATGTATGAAACACAATGAATCACAAATCTATTTCTCTTGATCTGAAAGACAATTCAAAAAATAAACCTGCTGACATCTAGATGGTATGCAGAAACCTGTTTAGAGGAGTCTTCATGTTCAAATGTGCACCTTGGTTTTAGGGACCCTCAAAAATTACTTATTATCATACTTTTATTGAGTAAAAAGTGTTTTACAACTGTATTAGTTCCAAATAGCAAACAAAGTTCTCAATAAGCTTTGAATATTGAATAATAGATAGTAATATTTCTGATTAAATAACCATTTTGTCCTGTGATTACATTTATTTTCCCCAGTTGGTAATTATTGATTACAGGATATCGCCATTTGTTTCTGCTAGCCACCCTGCCCTTGTAAGTGTAAACATCAAGGACGGAGCTTGCACTCTTCTATTTTACATGGCATTGGGCTTCTATGCATGTTGTACAAAGACCCATGGCACAGTAATGATAAATCTTTTGTTGCAAGATAAACAATTTGTGCTCATGAAGTTTTTTAACACTTGAGATTCTTTCCTTCCCTCAGGCTAACTTTTCACATGACTACTAGATTTGTCATGAATACCCTAAATCTTAATAACGGAGTAATAATTCTACATAACTTATGATATTTTGTGTCAATTGCGTTTTTGTCATTTCAATGTACTTTAAGCAATAACTGATAATTGCTCTTTCAAATTTCATGGAGTCATAAAGTCATCACTTGTTGTAAAATAAGGAGAAATAGCAAGAAAAATTCTACATATGTCTACTGGACATATTACAGAATTTGGCTGCACATGTCTCATTTTAATGTTTTCCTATAAGAAATAAAAACTCACTTAGTTGTGGTTTCCTGTGGATAACTCATTCGATCCCATGTGTCTAGTCATATGTTCAGACAAACTTTATCCTGAAGCAACAATAGACCTCTATCAGTGGCACAAAAGCATTCTCTTTATTTCAATTACCTTTTTTTCCCATATATTTTAAAATATAACAGCATAGGCCTGTAGTCTCAACTACAGTGCTTGCAATAAGGGTTGTGTTAGTATAGGAGCAGACAGGTGTAGGCCTAGAGACGTTGATACAAACTACTTAGAGTCTCACTGTGATGAAATCAGACCTTCTGAAAGTTGAAGGCAACCACTGAAAGACATGTATGCAAAAAGTTATGCTTGCCTTCAGCTATAGTTGAGGTTGAAAAGTGATCCTGCAACTTTTAATCTCTCAGTTTCTTATATGCCCCCAGTTTTGTCCAGGACTTAACTTTAACTTTCAGTTAAAGATGTTCTCTAGCCAAGATCCGATAAGATCTTTGGGTTTTTTCCATGTTCTACTCCTTATTTGTGTAATTTTGTCCTTTTTTGCACTTTCTGTCTCATATCATTAATGTGTCTGAATTGCTCTGAATTCCTAGCATGAACAAATACCATACTTAAATTCAAATTATTTTCTGTATATCATTTTTGTTATGAAGCACAGTTTTACTGATGCAGAATAAAGTGAAAATAGTATGTCTGCTTTCCTGCTCTTGACATGCAAAACCTATTTCTCAAGCACAACAGTCATATGCTTGATAAAATGGTTATATTTCATTTATTTTGAGTGATAGATAACCTGGTAAAAGTTTTCCATAAATAACACATTAAAAAATCATAACACATAACATCTCATTAGATGATGTTTCTAATTTTATGCCTATCTGAAATAACATGCTGTCTCATTTTAAATCTCTAAATATATACCAAGTGGAAAGCTTCTTAAAGGTTGTATTTTTTTTAACTATCATCCAAACCTGCTACAGAATTTTACAATGGCAGAAAACCAGTCATATTAAAATTAGCTATAAACAATGGCTGATGATAATTTATCATCTTTAACAAATGCAGCTGTTTTAAACTTTTAAAAATATTTTTTTTTTCTTTAGAGAAGCTAAGATTAATATTTTTTTAATACAAAATTACATTTTATATTTCTAGTACTGATGTTGGTTAGTTCTTATTATTCACATCTATTTGGGTAATGTCTGTAGTATGTTTAAGGGTTTACATGTTTCCCTGAAATGAGGAAAATTAAACCCAGTGGTGAAGAGGCCCACAGTGAACTTCTTGTGACTCACAACAATCATTAAAACAAGTGAAATGTTAATTACATATGTTAGAGAAAGATCTACCTCATCTTTCTAACCGAACCAAAATTCACCTGATTTAGAACAAGATAATATAATTCCAGATTTCTTCTTCACTACCAACAGAAACATCTATTGCAACCTTCGGGAAGGAACTAGTTGCTTTCCTGGCCAGCGGGGTTTCAGCACAATTGCAGATGCAGGTGTCTCTCCCACCTCCTGCATGCATACCAGTGTTCTGGAGTCTGACCATTTTCCACAAGTTGTCACCGCATCCATCTTCCGTACAAGAAGGCCAGGACATCATATTTTTTGAGTAGGGTCTCATTAGCATTAATTTTGATTGCAGTCACATTATTCTGTCTGGCTTTAGACAATGACCTACTCATACCAATCCAGACTGTTGCTGTAAGATTCACTCTGCCGATTCACTAGTGCCAGTCCTCTCTTTCCTTTGCATCCTTCCTTGGGCTCATCATTGACTATCATAGTAAATGTAAATGTACAGTCTCGGATTGCCTTCCTTCCTATCTTGGGCTACTTTTTGGGTTTTATTCATTTCTGCTAAGAAACGAGTTGGTAAATCACTGATGCAAACACCCATTTTCTCATTTGTTAAACTTCAGTGCAGGTACCAATGTGTTTTTGTCCAAGTCATTAATTTAGACTAAACAAGATTTCTCTGGAAAAATATTAAAAGTGATTCATTATTCAATGTTTCTCACAAAGTCATCTTCTGCAGTACAACTTGGAAATTTTGATTTGTTCACTGGATCTACTACCTATCACAATAAGTGATGTTATCTGGTTGCTTCCTTGCACTTGGTTATTTATTTGATTCTATTGTCCTCCATGTCTCCAGTGTAAGGATGGCCTTTGTAATCTCCATGCGCTACTTGTCATTGTAGAGTTCTAGCTCTGTGTGAATGCAAAGAATCTGCACTAACAACATTCCTAAAGGTCAGGTCTAAACCATGAGCAGCTTCAAGGCACAGTGCACCCTGTAGTTGTAATACTCCAAATGTCAAGATTACAGAGCTGGAAGATCTTTAGCATTCCTGGACCACACAGTTTGGATTTGGTTTATGTAACAGATCCATCCTGTTGTTACTGAAGATTACCTCTTGCCATAATTGAAATGCAGAATGTGACTCTGTCCCCACCTCACTAGCCCCCAAAAAAAACAACCCCAAACCTTCCCACTAATTGGAAATAGATGAACACACTGAACGCTGTTCCATAGATCAATTAAATAGTTCCCAATCAGGACAGTGCAAGCTATAAGTGCACAGCCACCTGTTTCTTTTAAGAATTATATTTCCCCTGCAATAGACTTGACTCACAAATTTATAATCACAGAGTTTTGAACTACTTAACATAAAATTTTAATAAAAACCACAACATTTATGAAGTGTGTCAGCTTGAAAAAAAAAGCTACGTGTTTCAATAACACCCCAGTGCCCTATTTAGCATTTTTAGAATGGAACGTTTATTTCAAAATTTCTTTCCAAAGTGAAATTGCTTTTAGAGAAAATCATTAATAAGGAAATCAAAATGAAATATTTAAATTACATTGAACAAAATAATTTGGCCCAAAGCATTATGAGGAAAATTTCATCATTTTTGTGAGCAAAAAATCTGTTTTTTTCTAGCTTTTTATTCCTCTGCAGGATAGAAATTATTTTCTTTTCCTTCTTTTTCATAACAGAATTTTCAAGACAGGTTTCCAGTCTGTAATCTACTACCTCATCTTTTCCCCTTTTACTATACTATCATATTTTATATAAAACACAGTGAGCTGGATAGATTTCCCTCAGAGGTAATGTTAGCCTCATCCAAAAATCACAAAACATTCATTCTTTATTAAGATTGATATGACTATGTTAGGAATCTTTTTTACTTTTGGGGAGAGGAACTGGAGGAAGGGAGCTGTTCATCAACTAAAATAGGAGGCGGAAAAAAAGATAATAGCCAACCTAAATTGAACACAGAATTTTTATTTTTTTTCTTTCATCAAAAACAGAGCAAACAACTCAGAAATATTTTTGTTGATATTTCTTCTTATCAAATTCAGCTGTATTCATTTGTGCACTTGTACATAAAAACTGAAGGAATGAAGAACATATTTTTTTGCAAAATTGCTAGAGGACACATTTTCTGCATTAGCTAATAATTCTGAATCTTATGCAGCTATGTACTCTAACAAAACAATTCAGATTCCCTCTTCTACTTGAATCTTTGGAAATGCTCAGCTCCCAGGAGAAGGTACACAAATGAGGCAGTAGATTTTTCGAAGATAAAGTGCTGATTATAACATCGATGATTAAGACATTGTTCCAGGAGGAGAAGGAAGAACCAGTCCAGAGATCCCTCCATGTTTTGAGTGATTATCTCAGCAAAGAGACCCAAGTAAAAAGACCTTCCTCCTCTTGTGGACTCATGAAAATATAACCCTCCCTTCTCCACAGGCACTGATCAAGACTCTTCAGCATGTATGAAACTATGTGTTTGTTTTTTGTTTGTTTGTTTGTTTGTTTTTTCCAGATAATTAGCTATATAGGTAAAAAAGAGATAGAAGAAACCAGCCCTATGCCTTTCAAGTTGCTGAGTGAATTTTCTCCATTGCAAGATTATTTTGTCCATAGACACTTCCACTCCAGCACTTAAGAACTCCATATCTTCAGTGTGATGTGTTCAATATTCAGCATTAAAACTCTAATCTTGATATCCCCTCTGGTAGTGAATGTAGTGCTACAAAATGACTGCGATGTCTATGAACTGTACTGGATTTGAATCTTCTAGAATGTACCCCCTGACTGAACTATAAATGAAAGCAGCTAAGGAGAGATTAATTAATTCTTAATTTACTAACAAGGAAGATGTGTTATGCGAAGCTAAACATTTTCAATAGAGAAATACATGCCAGGTGTTATTCTTTGTCTTACAAAGACAAATGTAAGTATCCACCTGTCTTCCTAGAGAACTGTTTTCAAATAAAAATCAGACATGTAGGATAGAGATTTTAATCATGGAACAGTTCTGAAAATTCATGGCAGGTTTCTTGATGCAAAGGCAGTTATATGCGTAGCAAAATACACAAAGAAGCTACCACTAGAGATATTGTGGGGAACATGAAGACTGTAACTGCCAGGCAAGAATGAATTTATATTACAAGTGAGTGAATACTCCTCCTTCTGTAATGTTCGGAAACTTTCCCTTCAGTCTGGTTCAAACTGCAGTTTTATTTTTTTATTAATTTTGAATTCAAGCATTTTAACTATTAGAGTCTGATTTCATATCAGAACAGATTCTTTTGCTCCAATTTTTGGTCTTTTATGCAAGAGGTAGAACAAGCATTAACTTGAAGCCATTATTAAACCAAAAAGATCAATTAGATGTAAGAAGTAAGACATTAAACTGGATGGCCTTCACCCAAGAGCTCTGTAGTAGCTCAGATTGAATTTACAGGACTCCTTGGCCAAGATCTGTAAACTACGTTACTAAAAGCAGAAGGCTGGCAGACTGCCAGTGCAACTCCCATCTCAAAAAATTATTGGTAAGTGATCCTAGGAAAAGCAGGCTTCCATCTCCAGTAAAGAAAAACAACACCACCAACACCAACAAAACAAGCTAACAAACGAACAACAACATCAACAAAAGAAAATAAAGAAACCCAAACAGCAGGCATCTATCTCCATTCTGAGAGAGTATATAAGTGAGAGAGAGTATATCTGAAAGAGTATATAAGTGTAAGATCACTGAGACTATAGACATGTTCCATGGTAAAGAGGCTGATTTCCCTAAAGAAATTACTACCTCGCTACCCTGCTGCAATTCTACAACAGTGTCAAAAGACTTGTGGATATGCTTGCATTTTAAAAAAGTTTATGTCATAAAATATTAAAGAAACTTAATTGTGACAGGACAGGTAGAGAGGATCTTTTCTGGATTAAAAGCTGATTAAATAATAGGAAGCCAATTTCCTATTATAGACCTTCATTGACCAAATTTTCTTCAGTTTTCTAGACAGAAGATGGTATGATGGTCTCCCATCAACTGGTCCTTGGGCTGTTGTATTCCAATGTAGTCATCAGTTTCCGGAAAAGGGAGTGAACACTGAAATCTCTGACTCTGCATGTGATACTAATTTTTTTTTTTCTTTAGTAGTCAATTGCTGTGCAAATGTTGAGAACTTACAAAGGGTTCCCACAAAAATAAGTGGTGAAGGGTGGCAGTTGTACTTTAATAAAAAAATATAAAGTAATTAGTCTGGGTTATAACTCAGGAAATTCAGCATGAACAGTTCTCTGGAAACACAGGTTTAATGTGCAATAAAAGCCAAAGAAGCTGACAATGTGAATTCCACAGTAAATACATTAAACAGGACTTTTTTTTTTTTTTTTTTTTTTTGGGGGGGGGGGGGCGGAGGGTTTAAAAAAATAGTAAGCTGACATACCTATCAAGAAGGAGGAAATTAATTCAAAGGATAATCAGAAATAATTGTAACATTTTAGGGTTTGGGTTTTGTTGTTATTGTTTATAGATAATTTTCCTCATTTCATTTTAAGTTTTCTTAAATGTTTAGAGCTATTCCTCTACCAAGAAGACCCTTTTTTATCTCCATATGCATTCAGGTGTATACACACGCGTGAAAAAACAATATATTAAAAAATTACAAAGTGAAATCAGACCAAAAAGCTACTTATACCCACAGATTAAGTAGAATCCTGAAGAATTTCAACTCCATTCCTAAGTGGAAACAGTGAATAGTGAAGACTGTTCTACTGTCTTTCTGCCTATGTCTGTGGTAACGCCAGTGGGATGGTGAGGAAGGTCAGAGGAGCTGATATCAAAGTAGAAAACACAACAATAATAGGTGACTCCATTTACCCTGTGGGTATATAAAGGCAGATGTATATGTGGGTATACAAAGGCACAACACAATTCAGACAACACACTTGGAATAGCTAGAGAATGCACAGCAGAAGCCATATTTTATTTAGTCCTGAAACAAGCACCGGCTCAAAAATTTACTATGAAATCAGTTATGGTAAAAGAGTGAGCATAACATACTCAAAACAAATAAATGTAAATTAAAAAAATACAATGAAAATTTATTACTATGGTATTTAATATTAAACAGAAGGACAACATAAAAATTAGATAATTTGTTGGAAAAGGAGCAGCTGAAAGTAAAATATAGATGGAAGAAGGTTTAAAGACAATGTTACAGTAAATATAAATAAAACCAAATATGATCTATTAAAATGAATGAAAATATCTTTACTTGATCCCATACAGAAACACACACACACAAAAAAAAAGATAAAAACAACTAAAATCTATCATGAGCAAATAACAGCTATTTTTAGACAATAGACCAGTTATAGAGTTATCAGGTGGTAAGAAAAACTTTTATTCAATAATTCAAAAAAACCCAGTTTTTCAGTTATTCAAAAATGTAAGCAGTCTCTAAATGAAAAAGTCATGAAATCTAGAAAGTTGGGTTAAAAGTTGAGACAAGACAAACCCCATAAAACTAGCCATAAGACCTTTTCAAACTGTTACTGGAAGAAATTGGTCATCAAAATGACCTTGGTGCTAGATAAATTAAAAGCGTCAATTAAAGTATATTTTTTCAAAATTATTTTCAGAAGTTTTGGGAAAATACAGGTTATCAAACTTTACTCCTATAAAGCAAAAATGGGTAGAAACCAGAACTTAAACCAAAACAAGACAAGATAAAACAGAATTTATGGAAGGGTTGGGCAGAGAGGGAAGGGGAGGGGAGGGGATAAAAGAGGAAGAGGAGAAGAAGAGGAGAAGAAGAGGAGAAGGGGAGGAGAAGGGGAGGAGAAGGGGAGGAGAGGGAGAGGAGAGGGAGAGGGAGAGGGAGAGGAGAGGGAGAAGAGAGGAGAGGAGAGGAGAGGAGAGGAGAGGAGAGGAGAGGAGAGGAGAGGAGAGGAGAGGAGAGGAGAGGAGAGGAGAGGAGAGGAGAGGAGAGGAGAGGAGAGGAGAGGAGAGGAGAGGAGAGGAGAGGAGAGGAGAGGAGAGGAGAGGAGAAGAAGAGAAAAGAAGAGAAAAGAAAAGAAAAGGAAAGAAAAAAAGGAAAGAAAAGGAAAGAAAAGGAAAGAAAAGGAAAGAAAAGGAAAGAAAAGGGAAGAAAAGGGAAGAAAAGGGAAGAAAAGGGAAGAAAAGGGAAGAGAAGAGAAGAGAAGAGAAGAGAAGAGAAGAGAAGAGAAGAGAAGAGAAGAGAAGAGAAGAAAAAAGAAAAGAAAAGAAAAGAAAAGAAAAAAAGAAAAGAAAAGAAAAGAAAAGAAAAGAAAAGAAAAGAAAAGAAAAGAAAAGAAAAGAAAAGAAAAGAAAAGAAAAGAAAAGAAAAGAAAAGAAAAGAAAAGAAAAGAAAAGAAAAGAAAAGAAAAGAAAAGAAAAGAAAGGAAAAGAAAAGAGGAGAATGCCTCTCAGAAGATGCTGGTGGTCCTGAGGATGACAGCGAGAATGTGCAGGGGGTGTCTATGATTATTACTCTATAGCTGTCTCTGCTTCCCCAGATTTTGGTGTAGAAGAAATTTTCAGGATTATTACTGCCTACCTGACATTGCTTTTGGTACTTCTTGACTTCCTCCACCAGTCACCACTAGAACAAGGACATGAGGCTAGAGAGCTTTGTTCTGAGCCAGTACAGCTATTCCCATGTTTGCTTGTGACTGATGTTTCTTCCTTCCTCTACCAGAAAAAAATCATGATCATGGTTGGCCGTAGCTCAATCCTTGCCCTCCCACATGAGTATAAACAATGTCATCTGCACTGATATCTGCAGCAGACAACCCTCAGGGGCTGTGTGCAATTTCTGCAGTACCCCCTGAAGCGATTCCTGTTCTGTACGGCATTGTCAGCCACTGATAGCACCCAAACAGGGTCCAGAAAGTTGTCAAGTAACTGTTTGCTGCATCCAGTTTCACTTGCCAGAAGCCATCTCTGGCATCCATGACTGAAAAGACTATTGTGTTCACTTGATTTGGCAATATTTCAGTGGCTGTTGGCAGGGAACAGTATAAGCACTTTAGTATGCTATTGAGGTCTTTTGGATCGATGCAGATCATCAGTTTGCCTGTCTTTCTAACTGCCACCATACTGCTGATCCAGTCAATTGGCCTTGCAACTTTTTTCAGCCACCTTGTTCCACGACAGTTTTAACTTTCACCTTGAGCTCTGTTTCAGGAGTGTCGGCACTAACATTTTATATATAGCTGATGCCACATCATCTTAACCTTGCAGACCTTAAAAGCACTCATTATCCACAAACCTGATCCCTTGACCAGAGACTATCTTTTAATAGTCAGAAAAGTAATATCTCAGATATGGTTCCCCCACCCTTAGTTTGTGATGCTTTGACTTTGCAATAAACACTTATATGTCCCAGCAAATCAGTTCTGCACTAGAGTGGATTTCTGCATCCATTCTGATGTGAGAAAGATTGGAACCTAATCCTTATTCACGTGAGCACTTCAGCCTAGGCATTTTGTAAAAGAACATGTTTAATTTGATCCCACTGTAAGAAACATTTCCATATTGTTTGATTTTTTTACAAAATCTGCATAGATTACCCATATTCACCATGGAATCTCAATCCATTTAGCAAAGGTTTTCTTTTGCCAGTTGCTTGTCATTTCTCATATTCAGTTCTGAACCACATTATTTTCTTGTTAGTGCCATTGCACTTACATGCTATATATTATTCAGGCTGGCTTCATCACAGGTGCTCACTTTTCTCTTTTCAAGCACTTATGCAAATTAAATCACCAGTGTAATTTAGAATCTCTTCAGTTGCACATACATGGTCCAAAATTTGTCTCATCCAAGTTCCAACTGCACACAGGGTGACACCATCACCTTACTCTTAAGCAGGACTTTTAACCACTAGACCTCACAGTTCTGT
This sequence comes from Columba livia, assembly GCF_036013475.1. Taxonomy (NCBI): domain Eukaryota; kingdom Metazoa; phylum Chordata; class Aves; order Columbiformes; family Columbidae; genus Columba; species Columba livia. The sequence goes on from NC_088602.1 coordinate 67,376,683, forward strand.
AACAAAAGAGGTCAATATCATTATCATGGTTTTATAAGGGTGCTGTGTAGGGGTGAAGTGACTTGCTCAAGGTCATCTAACAGCTTGGTGAGAGCAGAACTTAGGTCTTGTGAGTTCCAGTCTAGTGCTTTATCCAGCAAGAAACCCTGACTGTGCTGAAGTTTGAGGTCTCCCTGTCCTTGGCCTGTTCTATTAAAACGCTGCACTGGCATTCATATAAACCATTTACCAAGGGTAACATCCATTTGTTCTGCATCAAAAAGCAAGAGAGATTGACACATACATAATCTTTTCCTATATGTGATGGATTGATCCTTGACTTGGGATCGTTTCAGTTGCCTCTTTGTAGTCTCTCCATTACAACAAGAATTTCCCAGGCTTTCTATGCAAGACAAGAATGGAAAACTCTTAAACAACCATTTCTACTGAGGAAACCATTTCTTTCTGAGGAAACTCTTTACTGTCAATCCAAATTTGCAACACCTGCAGTGTCAAAAACGAAGGCTTAAAGGCGATCAATGTACATTTATGTTTCTCATATGCTTGTTTAAAAACACAAAAATCCACACAGCATTTCTTTAAACATTTCCCAGATAAGATTTTTTTTTTTTCCCAAAATACCAACATGGCTAAGCACAATGCATAATCCTTATACACAGCTTTACCTAGAATATTTGTGACATATTGGGAAAACAATGCCAAATTTTTTTTTATTTTTTTTTTTACTTTTGAAAGAGGAAATTATGTTTGTGCCCACTGATGGTTTCCTGGTAGAATTCCAGGAGCATGGAACAGTCCTTCTTTGTGCTGACAAACCCTAATGATACTTTTCATTAGGAATATATGATGTTCTAATGAGAGCATTTCATTGAGGTGTGCTGCCTGCACGTGACAAGAACTTTACTAGATCCTGACAAGGGGACGGTTCCTGACCATAGGGGCAGCATACGAGAATCTCAGCCTGATTCACACACTGCTTCTCTTATTCAGATGATGCCTAAAATGGCAAAATCATGGTTCTGTTGTCAGGAGGATCATGCTGGTTTGCATTTTGCCCACTTACAGGAACACTGCCTGATTTCTGGTGTTCCCAAGCTGGGCTGGCCTTTGGAAGATTTAAATCCAGGCCAGGAGGAAAACTTTGTATCGATGTGGTCCCATACAAAAAAAGCCTCAAAGTTTGCCACAAACCCTGCACTGGAGTTTAGGAAGAACTTGTCTGATCTTATGCAAACAAATGACAAATCGATGAGACACATGCAAACCTTTTTCTGAGGTGAGAAGAAGCAGCACTGCTGCAAAGCACACAGACCTCAGCAGAATTCATACCCCAACACAGGCCACAGCATGCTACCTATGTACATGGATGGAAACTGATTAATGGGCTGTCACTTTATTTGTTGACTGCTGAATTATTTATACTTATACAGTGTTTAATAATTTAGAGCTGATATCTTAACAAATTACAACTGAAAGTGACAAGGGGAAGGTGGCACAAGAGTCTTACTTGAGATCAATGCCCTTGTTCTCAGGGCACTTTGGAACACGATTTCTGCTGACTGTCACCAGCAAAAAAAGGAAGGGGGAAGTATGTTGATTTGGTATTACGTGTTAAATAGAGAGAACTGCATATTTCAGTAATCAAAGGAAAAAAGTTGCTTTAAACCAAAAAGAACATGAAATTACTCTGAAGAAATCTACATTTCCATATGAAATGAAAATCATTGTCTTAAAAAAAAAAAAGACTAAATAAAAGCTAATTACAGTGTTTGTTTTTAAAATTTTGTCTCAAAGCATTTTATCCATCTTTTCTTGCCACAAAGGATTTGGATACATATTGATTTTGACCTGCATGCCACATCTTTATGAAAAAGCAAAGTCATCTTAATACGAAGACGTTATTTTTTACTGTATCAGGATGGAAACAAAATTACCATGTACTGGCTCTATGTGAGTTAAACTTAGAGAGTGCATGAGAAAGAGAAACATAAAAACCAATTTTTAACAAAATCAAAATGCTAACCAACAGAAAGGCTGGGTGAGTCAAACTAGCTGAAAACAAAATCTCTGTAAAAATCCTCTATATAGGTAAAAAACATTTCACTCCAGGATGTTTTTTTTTCCTTCACAGACATTTTTATAGAAGAAAAAAATACTTCAATGCAAATATCTAAAATAGTAAATTCCATTCTCTAAGCAGGAATTTCCTGGGTATTAACCCACTCTATTCCCTTTAAATACCACAAGAATGCAGTGTCTAATAGAATAGTATTTTGTTGAAACACAAATTCTTAAGAAAAGCACAAGGTTTCTACTAGAGAAATCATACTGTCATTGCTGCCGCCAAATACATTTTTCAGGGTAACCTCTCCAGTGATGTAACCCCAATTCTACAATGTCCACAATAGAAAAGCAAGCTGTGCTAGCCACCGCTGAATTCCAGTAGTACCATATATCCACATACAAGATACTGTTCACCAGTGCAAGACTGACCTCTGCTTGTATTCGGCTTGCTTCAAGCTTCAACCATATGTCTTTCCACCACAGTAACAGAGGCATTGTGACCTTGAACTGTGTAAATCATATCCAGTTCTATCCCCCCTCAATATGCTTAGGCGATCAGTATTTTCTACTTTGGTGCAGGCAGCTTGAATCCTATAAGAAATAATGTTACACATGCAGTAGAAACTTGTTTCCTGTTATTTCCCAGTGTTAGCTTCTTCAACAGTGATTGCTTTCTCTCTCTCTCTGTGATTTAATTGCTGTTTATCTCCACGGAGACTTTTATATATGCATGATGCCAGCTGGACTAGGATCAGTAGGTGGCCATTACTGGACATTTGGGAGCAATGACTTGAATTAAGGCCAGCTGAATCCCACTCACAGTATTTTCATTCTGCCCTCAGACACAGGCTCACCCATCACATTTCTTCTGCAGCGCAAGACTACAAGCACTGACAGCAGACTTCAGAAAGTGCAAGATCTATTCGGCTCTCATTCTTTCCATAATTCTACTAATGACTTCAAGTAGAAACCTGCTCAGCTGCTTTAGGGACTTAACTGACATCTATATTGTAAAGTCCTCTTAAGGAACACATCCTAAATTCCCTATGGAGAGAAAGTGGTGAACTACATCAGAGGGACATCGTGTTCTTCTGTGTTCACCCCACAAGCCTAGCAGCCATGTTGCTTTGAGCAGGAAGAGTGGCAAATGTGGTCTCCTTTTTCCTTTTCTTCATACCATTGAGCAATTTATTAAGAAAGAAATTTATATAACAAAACTGTATTTTTTATACGTAGGTTTCCCTATAGTAGTGCTGTGTTCACATTAATAGTTGAAAGGGGAATATTCATGGGTTTTCTAATATGAAAATACTCTATTTAACTGCTCCCAGGGTGCCAGAAACATATGAAAATAGACAATAACTTTTGATCTTTTGATGTGGGGAATATACTAAGTGAAAAACAAGGATCTGTATGTTTCCCAGAATGACGAAGCAAAATCATTTTGAGTCATTGCCCTCCCAGAGACTTTATACTCAGAAATACATTATTCTTACTGTTTCTAACAGTGTTTTTTTCTTTAATCTGGATTTTCTTGTATTGGAGGGTGGACAACCTGTATAAAATACAAGTTTTTCATTAACATATATGCTGAACCACTTTCAGGATTTCACTAGGAGGCCATATTTATAATTCCTTCTATATTAAATCTGAATTGTTTAAACTAGGGATGAGAGTGATCTCAATGAAAATTATTGCTGTTGTAACTGTTACAGAAATATCCAGGGCACATACAAGTACTTCAAAAACTACAAAATGCAGCATTGCATCTATTAAGGCATAGACCACTCATCCACTCAAGGTCTTCAGCCTGATCTTCAGGACCCCCACCGAGTAAGACCTCTGCTATTCGGAGGGCAGGTTTGCCTCCTCCACAGCCTAGGATAGTAAATATGACCAGCAGGAAGTCTGGAACTGACTGTATCAATGACAGAATGAAGTATGAAAGAGCATAGCACAGACCTTTATTGGTCACAGGAGTTAGTCAGCTATGGCATTCCTTTCCTGCACAATTCACATGATGCTCTGACACCACTTCCTTGAAGATAGCATTCAGAAATACCCCTGAAGTCTAAACATAACAATAACATATCAATTACTTGCTTACACACTCAGGAACATGGACAGGATATTAAAAAGGAATTAGAGAAAATATGGTCTTTCAGGTAGGTTATTGTTCTCTGGAATGCAAACTCATAAAAATGTCTGGGATTAGTATCAGCCTAGTAGAAATGAGACCCAGTCTCATTTCTACTAGATGGTACAGAAAGCATCTCAGACTTTAACTTCTCCCTCTTTCTTCGAAGCCTACATTTTATTTCCCAGTACAGCACCATGTGTGCATATTCATGAGTGGAAGTTCCAGCAACCTCTTGTCTGTGAACTTCACAACAGAAATTTCAACTATTATATGAAATCCTAACCTCAAGAAACTCAATGGCATGATCCTTCCTTACTTCTTTGGGCACAGGAATTCACTCGTGATGTCTTGTTAGTTCTGGCAGGTTTTCAGGATGCAGCATACTTTTTGAGATAAATCAGTAAGCAGTGTGCTAGTTTCTTACACCTTTCTATACTTGAAACAGAAATAGTGTTGCACTGTGCTTCTATTACCCTTGGCAGCCAATTTTCTCCTTTGTCCACTCAAATGCAACCCTCCATCCTTTACTTTTTTTCTACCAATACTTTTTATAGAACAACATAAAAATTGTTATTAAAAAATCAATGCTCTGCTATCATTTATGGTTTATGTTCAAAAACTGTGAGCACCTTCCCTCAGCTGGCCCTGAGTTTCTTCACTGGTTCTACACAAGTGCTTTCTGAGGCTGCAAAAAACCCACATAAAGCCTCTAAGTCCCATATAATTTCCTATGTTGGTAGTCTGTCTGCTGATTTTTTTTCTTTCTGTAAAACATTGTTTCTCCTCCCAGAATTTCCAGACAACAGCAAGTGTCATTAAAAATTGTACTGGACAAAGCACTCTAGACTATGCTGTCAGTAACAAATCTCTCCCAGCAGAAGGGAGGAGTTGATAACCTAATAGGTTTTTCCCTATTTTAAACCCTTGGGCTTGTGATACCTCAGTTCCCTGACTGGTCCTTGACAAATCTGTGACAGATAAGAAAGTAAAATAAATCTTCAGTGACCATTTCCATAACACAGTCATGCTTGTTAGATGGGAATAATTATTTTCAAATTATGCTTAATTTAACTTGGTATGACAGGTGATGTGGCAAAGTGAAAACTTCCCATTTTCTGCACTGGTTATTATAGTAAGCAATAACATCTCCTCATGTACCTTAAACATTCAGATGAACCAAACAAGCACATTTTTGCCTTTTGAGGTGTGTTGCGGTTTGGCACTCCATAGCAGTGCGATGGGGACTGGTGGTTCCTTCCTACAGCTGGACCAAGATGGGTTGGGCAGTAATGAGGCAAGAGCAATGAAAGGCATTCGAGGAAAAATAAATCTCATTCTGGACAATCTGAGGAACTATTGATATTAAAGAAAAGAAGTTACTCCTTTTTAAAGATCAAATAATCAGGTCTGAATTTCTCATGGAAAAGGGCAGTACTCCTTCAAGTTCACTCAGAGTTGGCTTGAGTAAACTCAGCGATTCCACCACTACACAAAATCCAGAAGCCCCAACGTAGTCCTTCATATTTGCTGTTATGTATTTTCATTCAAGGTCAGAAAAGGTCCACCAAAGAAGGAATCCATTGTGTTCCCAAAGCCTGTAGGTCTAGGGCAAACCATGGACTGAGGAGTGCAGAGTACAGGAACACAGACCAGACAGTGGGACCCTGCTGCCCTCTCCTGCTCTGTGTCACTAACAAGTCACACTGCTTAGGTACCAGGCTCTCCATTAGCTGTTGTTGTCTCTCTCCATCACTTCTAAGTGACTTTCATGGCAGAGGAATCATTACTAGACTATTTCAACTAAGAAAATGATGGCATCTAGACATCATCCAGTGAGGGTGTCACATGCAAAAGGGCCTATCCAATACTCCTGTTTGGACAGAATTAGTACCTGAGCACACATATCAGAATGTGGCTGTGGATTTCAGCTACGGAATTGAGCAATGAAAGCTTTATGAATGCAGGCATTTTGGATCCTGCACATCTCTATTAAAACTGGAGCACAGAGATCCAGCTAAAATTATGTAATAACCATGGTAGCAGAGATTTCTTTTCTCTCTTCTTTGAAGCTAGAGACAAACAGACACCATATAGTACAGGGAGTTACTACAGTAATTAGCCTTTTTTTTTTTCTGAATGCTCTAGTAAACACTTTCAGAGTAAAATTCAATGCATAATCACTGCTGGTATGAAAATGACAGCTGTTCTGGAGAAGACCAATGTATACACCAATCTCTCCTGTAAACTATTCCATTGCCTTTAGTTGTCTTGAGTTTTATTTTTGCCAATCTGACTATGACTCAGTTCTTTTATGTGTCATTTTATCTTCCCCTTTTGGCTTGCAGCTATATCTAGATAGACTTCTTAATCCCTCACTTTTGCCATAATAGTAAGTGGACAATTTACTTCAGCAGTTAAGAGATCAGTCAGAAAAATGCCCAGGAGAAGATATGAAGCAAGCCACTCAGAATTCTAACACATTATTTCAAGACTATTGCCAAAATGTTTTTCAAGGATAAAAAAGCCCTTTTAATATTAAAGTAAATAATGGGTAGCTCACATGGTTCTAATTAGAGACAGACTGAAAAAGTTCTGTGATATTACTTCGAAAAGTCAGAAGGCTTCACCATGATTACATGTAACAAATAAACACTAGAGGAGGGAGGGAGGGAGAAAGAGTTTACTGTTTATCAAAAAGCCTAGTTCTGATTTTAATCATTAAAATATTTTCCTATTAATAATAACAGAAAAAAAAAACAGAAAAAAATAAAGAAAAATATGACCAAAGCTGTAGACGCTTCAGAACAGGCACTGTAGTATGAAGAGAGTGTGAAACTCGAAGGAGACTTTTCTCGTCATTCCATTTCCACTGCTGGACAACGGGCGTGAAGAGAAAAAAAGTACTATATTTTCCTCAAAATATCCTCCCTGGAATGTCAGGAATTGACAACACCAACACAAAGGGAAACAATGGCTGACCTCATGGTTCTGTAGTCGTCCTCTCACAGGCTTCACTCAGCAAAGCGAACTCTTCAGGTCTTACACTCCTTGGAGGCTATGCATTAAAACAACTTGGTTACATTCACAGTGTCTATTTGTCCCACCCAGACACCTTTATAGTGGCATCAGCATCCTCCTCAGAGGAGACCATTTTCTCATTCTCATTCCGGCTGGAGAATAAGTGCTGCATTTGAGGTTATTGAGGGGACGGGCAGTTAAAAGATGAAAAATAACAATGAAGTAATGTTAACAGGAAGGCATGGGGAATACTCACGAAAACATGTAGGCTGACTTTTCTCTGGTATACTTAGTTTGTCTATGGGCAGATTGCCACAAAGGGAAAGAAAAAAAAAAAAAAAAGAATGAGGGGGGAAGAGAAAACCTATACTTTATTTATTATTTAAATAAACAGTTTTGTGCTGCTTCCATTTTGTGCTCAGTTTTATAACAATATGAGTCCATTTCCCCATCATTCCTTAATATCTATATTGTTTAGGACTTTATATACTGTATGATTAGTTGGCAATGGTACTGTTCAATCTGTACTAATCTGTATGCATTTATATTGTGTGAGCAGTTCTCTAATTGGTTTTCATCCAAGTAATCCCACAGAGAATAAGGTTACATGCTGAAAAGGGCTGAGGTGAGAGAGTGGTTAAAAGGGGAGTGCAAACTCTTTTCCCATCCTTATTAAGAATGCTTTGCACATCTGCATTTTCTAAAAACATTTCTAAACTCCCTCTCTGTGAATAAGCATAAGGTCTATTCCATAGCAGAGAAATGCACAGAGAGAAAATGAATCTGTTTCAGAGAACCCCACCCATATCTGCTTTATTCCTCCCATGCTGCTTTACTTCTTGGTCAGCTAAGGCTGTGAAAAGTAAATACTACAGTTTACAAAGGGAGGGGGAAGGGCGAATATTAAAAAACAAGCAAACACGGAAAATACCTCTTGGTACAAAATATCAAATTTAGTTCCAGTAAACAGAAAGCTTATAGATCAAAGAATAAAGATCTTTTCCTAAAGGTGACTAACAGAATTAAACAAAACAAACAAACAAACAAAAACACACACAAAAAAAACCCAAAAAGCCCAAATTCAAATGAGCATTTTCAAACTTAGTTGTTTAAATCTGTCAACTTGCTTAAGGATAGCTTAAGGATAGCCTAAATTTCAAGTAGTCCTCACACCAGAATGTCTGAAACATACTCAAGGTATGCTTTTTGTAAATGCTTATGATAGGTCTTGAATTTTTTAAAATATGTATTAAATAATTTAATTTAATTGCGCAATAATAACAACACATTTTCATATTCCTGGATGCAAGGACATTTGTTTCATTGATTTTTTTGGAAAGGTGTTTTATACTATCAGTCCCACACCTTCTAGGAAAAAAGTTGTGGAAGAATATTATGCGGTAGTTATTCTGTTTTTGTTTAAACATAAAGACAAATCTTATTTCTCTTCATAGAACTGTGTATTTAAATTTGCAAGTACCTGTATACAATCACTGTCTTTATCACCTGCAACATTAGCAATTTTTTTGTCATGCTTAGATCAAGTTCTAGCTTTGATTAGACTTTTTTTTTTCTTTCACTTCAAAAAAGTCTTAAGTCAACATACTGAAAACTGAATGTATAACACTCTTTTTATACATACCCATGCCCACATTCTGAGCAGGCATTAGAATATTTATTTTAAAAACACAGGGCTTGCTTACCGTATTCACAACTTTCAATGGCTGAATTTTAGAAGAACCTCTTTGAAATGGAAGTCTCTTGCTACTGTACATTCTTGCTAGTGAGAAAATGCAATTTCACTACATATGGCTTAATAAAACCCTTTTTTTACCGCTTAAGAAAAACGTGTTCTAAAATTATTTTATGGATTTAAAAATAGTGATAAACTGATAGATTTTACTCAGAGCCACGTAGATGAAAATTTTTCTTTAATTGTCATATTCTCTGTTCAAGGAATGTTAATCTGGACTTTAAAGAAAGACAGTTGTCCTGCTAAACTTAGCAGTGATTTACACCGAAGGACATTGTAAGCCTACTGTTTCCCTCCCCCACTTATGAACACCACCATGCTTCATTTCTGCATTATCTTCTGGTAACCATCTCTGGAATATTCTTAAAAGCTGCTAAGATGATACATTAGAATTCAGGCATGTGACAGATACAAAATTAAAGTTGACCTTCTCTGTCAGAAAAAATAAACAGTAACCATTAGCAGCTTTGTACCTCTGCGTTTAACTCCCTATTTTCTGCCTCCTGAGTTTGGGTCCATTAGCTGACTGGTGCAAAAAAGACCCCTGGCAACACTGACTCCCTGTGGATATATTACAATCTCTGGATATTACACTTGACTATGTCCTTTTCTCCACAGACTAATTTTATATTTGAAATAATTCACTCCTGAGTTGGATCACACAACAGTAATGTAGACAAGTATTGTCCAAATTCCTTAAAAGCTTCCTGTGTCCATATCTCAGTTAATAACCTACAGTTTACCCTGGGAGCTGTTAAGAATTTTTATTGACATTATATACCCTGAAATCAGAAATTCTCTTGTCCTTTGGCCTAGAGTATTATTTTAATTCTCATTATATCTGCACTATGGTGCAACCCATTTCTCCCTACATTTTGATATTTTCGTATCAATTTCATGTTTATTCTTGGCATTGACAACGTTTGAAGACTTGCTTCTGGTTTTTAATGCACACCTAAATTAAAAACAAACAAAACCACCAAACCACCCTTTTTATAAATTGGTGCAGGTCGCTTTGAGTTTATAGACAAGAAGACATATAAAGAACATTTGAAAGTTTTCAAACAGAACCACACTTTCAATATGCAAAATATCACTGTACTATCCCAGGTTTACAATCGCCCTGGTATCCTTCAGGATGGACTTCTATCTACTTCTCAGCGTTCCACTTTGTATTGTTTTATCTGACTGATTAGACATCAAAACACCTTCAGAAGGCTTGCACAGAACAGATGTAGAAAAAAAAAAAAAAAAGAATTTGTTTCTGCCAAAAAACTCGTAAGCTCAAGGGTCGTTTAACTTAGATCAGTCACTTAGTTTATTTTGCATTAGAGGAACTTCTCATTTAATTTACCAGTCTATAATAGGTAACTTTTTCAATATGAAGCTAAAGGTCACTATTATATGTAAGGAAAATTAAGCCGATGTTCTTGGTTGCCTTACAGTTCTCCTAGTTCAACTACTCCAATAAATGAACATGTACAACAAGCCGAAGGGCTTTTTATTACAAATTTAATTCATTTCTCTAGACAACTGTGAAATTTGCCATTGACATTAGTCATTACCCCAAGGCGAACTAAAAGATGATCTCAGTTAATAAATGATCCTTAACAAGGAACGCTCCTATCTTCTGTGATATTGGCACAGGCACATTTTATTAATGCAGGACTAGCTTCCTGCCAGAACACTAGCATTCACGACTATTTGGTGTGCTTGTTTCCTCTTCCTGCTCCTGATATTAATAATTATGCAATGGGATAATTAGCAACACAAAGAGACAGTACTATGTGCTTGCAGCTAGATTTTCAGCACGTTAACCTTCTGGGAAATAAAGAACAGAAGCAAAGAGTCTAGCCAAATAACCAATGCAGGTTGATTTCACAGTGTGTAAAAGGCTAATTATCTGTGAAAAGTCTGACCTCAAGTAACAAAATTACACAAATGTGCAGGCATTTTATCTTAAATAAAACTCAGATGCACTAGTTCATAATGTGAAGAATCATGGTTAATAAATGTTTTCCAGAACAATTTATCTATATACAGGTTTATAAAAATAAAAATAAATCCAACAGGGAAATAATGGTTTTCTACAAAATGTTAACCAAATACCTGCAAAGGTAAGGTAAAATGAACTCTCCCCATTCCCCAACCGTTGCAATGCTAAAAAAATATATATACCCTGTATGTGACAGAAGTAGGTTAAGTGCATTTTGTTTACTGGAGACAGGCTACAATAAAAAGCAGAAAATATTACTACTTCTTTACAGATACCATGTGTAATTCATTCTGATATAAGAATATTTATCCACTAGCAGTAATAACAAACCACAATTTTTGTCATGAAAAAAATAAATTGTATTTGCAAAAAGCAAACACATTACAGAGTGTGTAAAAATGCAATATTCCCATTTTCTAGTCAGACTTCCAATTTATTGAAGTAACAGAGCAGAAAATGCACTGACAGCTGTTACATTTTATTGCGAATTAGTATATACGTTTTATATCCAGTGAGCAAATGCATGATACATTGTATTCCAGTAATTGCCACTGGCTTTCCAAATGGAAACTGAATGATCTTAGTGCAATTACACTCAGGAGAGTAAGTGTAACAAGCTACAGTTCTACATTATAGCTCTTTAACAATACCAAGAAGTTTACTCTGTTTAAAAAAATAAAATAAAAAGGTCAGATTGTATATATAAAGACAGAAATATATATTTATCTAACTGCAGATGATAAAATGACTATTTCTGCTATTCTGGCTTAGATTTGGTTACATATAACACAGCCTATATGTTTCAAAAGTTTGTAAGACCAATGCTTAAGTTTTCTATGAGTTTAGTCATTTCTTCAATAGTTTGGGTGGGGAGGGGGGGAGAGGGGAATGGACAGAATGGTTGGAAACTTGAAACACATAACGTCAAAACTTCTTATTTCACATAGGAAATAAATGTTTACTATTCCTAGACCACATTATAATTTACCAGTATCCTTGCACAGAAAACAAAACATTTGCTTTGAAAGATTTAACACATTACTTTCAGATGTTACATTTTAAATGTTTGTTACTGTAGGTTTTTTTCCCTCCCCCAGTTATCACCTGAGATAGTAACACTCCGAAGAGACCAGATGTGCTGAGAAATTAATATTTCAAACGCATTAAGGGGAGTGGGGTCAGGGGGGAAAAAAGCATTTATTTATTTTTTTATTTTTTACTAACCTTCATAACATATTTTAAACCATTTCGTTGGGCAACCAGTCTTGTGACAGCTTCTGCACCTTCAAGCTCTAGCGTGAAGCGCTCAGGAAAGCCGGCAGTCTCCTCCCCTCTAGTGGCTACCAGCTCTCTTTACAGCAAACAGAGGAAGAGAAAGGCCCATAGAGGACCACCTCAGGGCCAGTTGTGTCATTTTTCTAAGCTTACAAGGGGAGGGAAAAAAAAGGAAGAAAAAAGAAAAAAAAAAAAAAAACAAAACCAAAAAACACAGAGCAGGCAGTCTATCACTGCAGCAAATAAAATTTATCAGTCATTTAAAACAATATGTTAGTAGTGTCTACAACTTAATCAACACCAACCTGCTGACATAGATTTGCAATTTGAGCAGGTTATTAGTGATCGAATTAACAACATGTCACAACTTGTATCTGATTTATTGAAGGAAGCTGACTAATGCAACGGGGCTATAAACAACATGCGTGGAGACATTTTTCAGGCACTCTGACTACTGCAGTACAGCTCGTGAAAAGGCAGAGTTAGAAACAATCTCTGATTTTGCTGCTTTTTTTTTTAAATTATTATTATTTTTTTTTTTCCAGGCACTGATAGATTATTGCAAATTTGTGTTACTGTGAAGTACGTTTATCTACATCTTAAACCTGTACCTCAGGGGGGTCAAACCCTGTACAAACAGGGACAAAAATACCAGTCCTGCCACATCTAGTAAAAGAGCTCAATGGGAGTGGTAGGCACAGGGAAACAGTGAGAAAATACAGGATACTGAGAAAGGTTGTGATCTCAGAAGTACAGTAGTTTAATCATTGCCAGCTTTTTTCTTTGTAGTCCTTACGATGGAGGATTTTAAGATGACATGAGGAGAACTATGAAGTGCAGCAGTATGGTTTTCTAGAGTTTACCCAAATCCCTTCCTAAGGATGTAGGGTAGCACAGGAAAAAGCACAATGTCCCTAATGTCGCCCTTAGTTGTAAGCTCTGGCAGTACTTTTAAAAGTGTGAACTAATATCAATTCAAATGTATAAAGAAGCCTACATAGAGCATTGTTTTAAAATTCTTTTACTTTTCAAAATTTGTCCCTGAAACAGGGTTGGCTTCAAACCTAATTATTTGCTTCTGTACCAGGCCCATGCATGGCCACCAATATAAAATTAAGACCTTCCACAGCTTCAGACAAAACAATTTATTTCAGAGGAATGTTGTAAACACAGTTAAGCATGAGCTGTACATATTAGATTTTGTAGTGTATCCAAGTCCAAGGGCAACCTGACCAGAGTTTGGTTTGTGCCCACTTCTAATTCCAAAACAATTACTTACAGCCCAACTAGTGGCTTGAGAACATTTTCATGAGAAACAAGAATTTAACATAAATCCACATAACCAAGGAAATTCAGAATTGACGCTGTCAATTCTTAGGCCCAATAGAACGCATAAAGAGGCTTGTTAATGCTGAACTAATTGGCATTCTTGGCTTGACAGTCTCAGCAGAGAGACCAAGGAGTGAATAAGCATGGAGACTAAACTACCCTCTCGCTCACAGGTGGTCCCTCTAGGTTAGGACTAAAGCACATTTGGAGATGAAGAAGAGAAGAGAAAAATGTACATCAACAGTACTGTTTAATTTGTGAAAAAGAATATTTCAGCCTGCGCTTAAAGTGGTGCAAACAATTCTTAACCACTGGCTATTCTTACAGTTAGCCTGCAAATAAGCCAAGGTTTTGATTTCCTTTTAGCAATAGATTGTTTTACAATTAAGGGTAGAGGCTGATATCCTCCAGCCACCTGCATCACTGTGTTTACTTCTGTAGAAATGTATGAAAAATCTCAATCTGAAAAAAGCTGTACTCTGCAAACTGACCAATATAATCACAGTATTTTCAGGCACACACTCAGGGGAAGGATCTCATCCCTCCCTTCTTGAGCCTGCTAAATACAGGCGAGGGAACAAGTGTACCTTCAATCTTAGCCCCTCTAAGGCACACAACTACTCACCCTCTGCATCCCCTGTGTTTCTCTGTCAGTCATTGGGATGTCATGCTTGAGCCCCTAAGATCTTCAGGTATGTCTTAAGTACTCAGGGAGATTCATAAGATTATCGTTACCCCTGGAAAGGAACAATACGGGGGTAAAAATATATTTGCTTCAGATAGAGTGGTATTGAGCAGTTCCCCATAGAATACTGTAAAAACCTCCTATCTTGCCCATTGAAACTGTGTTGGATTAAAAGAGAAAGGTACTGAAAATAAAGTGCACCATATTAACACTGAAGGTAATTAATCACTGAAACAAATTACTGAGGCCCCTCTTTCAGTTGGAGTCCTTAAATCAATATTGAATAGCTTTTTAAAAGGTATGTTCTAGCTCAGCTACAACTTATAGGGCTGAATGCAGAAATTACAGGATGAAATTCAAAGACTTATGTAATACAGGAAGTTAAACTCAAATATTGTCATGCAGATTTCTAGACTTAAATCGTATTAGTTTATTAATTTTAGCCCACAAGAAAAAAAGGATGTAGCCACAAAAATAAAAGCTTGGGAAAGAATGACCCATCTTGACAGAGTAGTTTTTCAGCTGATATAGTAACAATGGAAATTAATGAGGAAATCTTCATCCTATACATCTTAAGAGTGACTACTTAAAAATGGCACATTCATAACTCTCCAGATTTGTTCATTCACAAGATTTTCCTTCCTTGCTTTAAGTATTCTCAGTGCAAGAATGGAACATGGTGACAAAAGTAGTCCCAGCTCCTGTGGCCATCTGTGGGCTGTTCAGCCCCACTGCAATTTTGAGCTGCCCTAACTTGTGCCAGTTTGTAATCATGCCCTATAGCTGTTAGGCCAGCTAAGGAATAACCAGGCCATGACATGACCCACACACTTCTACGTTTGTCCTTCTGGCACCCCCATGAGCATGCTCCCTAAAAAAGGGTGAAGTGCCAGAGGAGGACGTCAACAATAACAAACAGACACTGTGATCAGAATCACATCTCCTTATTGCACCTTAAATAATTTGTCTAAAATATAATATTTACCCTTGTTAACAATAGACTTAAAAAGATAGAGATAAAAAAGAGGATCTACTTCTCATATGAGTAGAATTCCACACTAATTTAATGGAAGTTATTTAACTGTGACACTTACAAACATCAATACAATCTCTCATGTACAAAACATTTATAATTCTTACCTTTCAAACAAGCTTGAACTATTCCAAACAGGGGGAGAAAAGCAATACTTATTTCTTAACGCACAAACTCCAGTTCTAAAGGTAATATTTTAGAATTATGACCATAATTTTCACAGTTTTTCTGGCCTTTCAGTGAGAAAACTTCAACAAAGACATAAACAAACTGAATCCTGCAGTATTAAAAATTGAAAGCCACAGGTCTGGGTATCAACATCACTTCAACTTGCTAAGTTTGTTTAACATACGAAAACAGATATGTTGTTCAGTTCTTCTCTATGCTATCTGTATATGTCAGCATTTGTGAATTTTCCCAAACATACCTTCTATTTGTAGAAGCATTTGGAATAGAATATCTGATAAAATTTGAAAATTTGATAGCATTTTTAACAATCAAAGCAATTTGCACAGTTTAGTTATCAGCTTTTCAAGAAGCTCTAAATACTGAGCAGTTTGTCCATCACTGTTCTCCTGCAAAACTGAATTATGACCAGAATAGTTATTAGCAACAGATCATAAATGGTTCAAAATCAATCTACATGCAGCCTTGTCAAATGAGGCTGTTTGAACTCAGCAGTCTACATGGATAGTTTTAGACGCTCAATATCTAAACTTTATAATACAAGAATTTCTGGTTTACAGTTTTTATCTGTTATGTATGTGAATGCAACACACTTTTTAACAATTTTACCCTATGAGTAGCAAATTTACCCCAACACTCGTTTTTTTGGGTTTTTTTTGGTTTTTTTTTTTGTTTTTTTTTTTTCCCCCTAGAGGGAAAATAATAATGTAGAAATAGAGGCTAAAAAGTTATACTCTACTGTTTCTTTGTACTACACATCATGCCAAGTTCTACTTCCACAGTCCATGGGAGATAAAAGGTTTAGTCATTTCAGAAATACCTTGGCTGATGCACACTCATCTCAGCTGAAAGCACCACATGGGATCTGATGAAAGAAATGTAGCCTGCTAACTCTCAGAAGCCTATTGTCCTGCCTTAACAGATATGCACCAAATCCTACCTGATGCATTTATTGGGATTTCCCTCATTCATCACAGTGGTCACAAAAAGTGAGAGTATTCTGTTTTTTCTAAGAAATGGTCCAAACAGGGAGCAGAAAATTTAGCAGAAGAAAACAAGCTCACAGTGAGTTATCAGATGAAACCACACAATCTAAGACTGTTCTTGCATTATCCAGCATGGATAGAGATAATAATGGTCTTTCCACATCTAGTCAATTGGAACAACAACAGAATCATGATGAAACGAAAAAACAAAAGTAGATTATGAACAATGTGAAGTAGTTATCTCTTTCAATTAATTTTAAATACACTGGCCATTAAGTGTAAGGAACTGTCTCTTTGAGAGTCTAATGAGCCAAATGAATTGCTTCCTTTAATATCCCCTTAAACAACTTCTTAGATGGGAGTCTTACTCCTGAGAAGACCAATTGTTCAAAAGAAGATGCACACCCAGCAGCACAGCAACAGAAAAAAAGTAAATCCATTTTCAGCTGCTCAATAGGCCAAATTATAAGCCACTGGAAATGGAGACTGCTTACTGCAATTTCACTTGCCTTAGCAGAGAATTTAGGATGTTCTGTATTTTTGACAGTACACACAAAGAAATGAATCAAGTCTTAGTTATTGCTCATGGGCAAAAGAGGAACATATTTAAGATTTTTCTGCAGATGAATGTGGGGGAGGCCAAGAAAAATATAATATAGCCCTACAGATGCATAGTAAGTAATTCTTTTTCCCATATTGTGGTATCATATGCGAGGGAACACATTTGCTCCGGGATTGCCAGTTCACAGAAGGATCAGTGCACAGACAGGTTCAGAGAACCTCGTGTGAACCAACAGAGCTTTCCAAATTCAGGGCAGATGAAAGGGAGCAAATGATCTATGCAGTGCCAAATTGTATATAGTGCTATAGATAGCTGATCAATGCCAGCCATGTAGCAGACCCTTGCTCTGACAATCTGAAGGTCTGCTCAGGTGACTACAAACAGTAGAAGCAAAGAGAGAACACACGGAGCACGGCGTGGGCGTTATAACTAGCGTGCTGTAAATTAGAAAGGCACACATTTGTAATTGGCATTGGTGACAAAGAAGTGGCACTAAAGTTACAGATGGAGTCAGAGCTGATGCTGGAACAAGCAGCCTAAATAGCTTGTCACTCTGAGCTCATTAAGAAGTAAAATGCAGATCAGGGAACAGCTAAGCAGCTGGGTCAGGTTGTTCATTGGCTAATTTAGTCTAAACAAGAAAGAGGGAAGGCATGAAACATGTTCTGGAAGAGTGTAAAAGAAAGCAAGGAACCAGAAGGGTAGGGGTGGCCAACCACTTGCTGCAAGCTGAAACACAGCTTAAGAGAAAACACCGAAGCCAAAGAAAAAAAAAAAAAAAACCTTGAAAAACAAAACTCCAAACTTAAATCAACCTTCGCCTTCTCTTCTTTTTTTGATATTTCACTAAATAAACAAAATGCAAAAAAATTGGGGTTTCAGCTGTCTCAAAAAATCATTGGAATCCAAGAATCAAGTAATCAGCAACACACATGCCAGTCAAGCGTACAGCTATCCACGGCTGAAGACCGACACTGACATATTCATACATATGTATGAGCGTCAGTATTTGCATGTCAGTGCTAAGCATGTAACAATGCAGGTACTTGGGTTAGAAAATTTGGCAAAAAACCCCTCTCTCTTTTCAAAACTGAAGCCAGACCTGCCACTGCTGCAGTCAGAAGGCCTGAAGGTGAGGCAGTTCAGAGCCCTCTTCTCCCCATATTATGAACTACCCACTCACTTTCTAAGGACAGAGGCTTGCAATCAGGATCTCTCAACATGCACACTTGAACCCAGGACTCTCCAGGCTCAAAAGCCTGCCAGAAAAGCTCCACAGACCCACCTAGGCTGCACATTTACTACAGGTCCCCTCCCAGGCTTGCTCTGCTTGTTGCTGTCAAATTTTGTACACACTCCTTTTTCTGCAAGGGCTGCATGGAATCAGCGTGCAACAGAGGGGAAGGATGGTAAAACAACATTAACTAACTCTTCTTTGTAATTAAAGGCGTAAAGTCTGTTCCACACACAATCTTTATTTAGGTATATTTCATAACCGATAATCAGCTCTATGAAAGAGATGAAAACAAATGAGCTAGAAATTTGTGATCTGTCTTATTTAGAAGCCATCATCAGTCAAAGCCAAGATGTCTTTTATGCATGGGCATGTAGGTATGGGGATTGAAAGGGGCTGTTCTGTGATATTTACATCTTGTGTGATGCATTATCATTCTCCCCCAAAATTCTGTGAAAGGTTACGACTTTCAAGCAATAGTATGTGCTACGATTGAGTCAAGCAAAGGAGAGGACATGAAGAAGATTCAAGAACCTCTGTCTACATATTGTATTCTGGTTTTCTGCAGAGCCTCTGGGGTCCCTGGACATTGCAGAAGATGCAGGAGATTTCAGGACAAAACCCCAAATTATCTATAAATATGTTATGATCCTGGCAAACTGTTTTGAGACAGCCTGTGCAGAGGTTTCCTAGTCCAGGTCTTCTTTATGGAGATTTTAGTGTCCCTTCTAGCATTACCAGTCTCCCTGAATTTTTTCTTGTCATTTTATACTCCTTTGTTTGATCTACAGTGAATAAATGTGTCAGTGCTGCTAGAAAGGCAAGCTGATTTTTAGATTTAACAGAAAAGGAGCTAAAAGTCGAGAGCTTTCTCTGTGAGGGAACTGTTATAATGTTCTATTATCCCTGCAGGGATGGAGAGAAATTCTTGTAAATATTACTTATTTAACAGAATATTCTTAAACAACATATCAACCTACTTAGTGAAATCATATGAACAAGTCATAAGAGACTGGTGAATTGAAATGATTAAGGTTCGTTTAATTTCTTGAAACCAGGACATTTCCCCAACATCATAATACGGATTTGGGTTACATAGTCTTGAAATAACTGCTGGATCGATTTTCTGTCATGTCCGTTGAGGTAGTACATAACTAGCAGATACAAATTCAGCTCTCTGAATAGGATATATTCTCTCTTCTTTTTGTTTGTTTTGTTTTGTTTAAGAAATAAATTTTTAAAAATACCTGTCTGTTAACGTGTCTGTTGAGATAATTGTATTGATATTTTAAAATGTCATTATTCTCCAGACAAAAACTGTGCAATGAGGAAGTTGTATGAGACTACATCTTTTTCGAGATATATAGAGAACAGTATAATGTTGTTATTCATATTCTTTTTACTATAGAGGTAAAACCTGAAATAAAGAAGACTTGATAAATTTCTATGGAGTCTGAAAAGACAAGGGGAGGACAATATGTCTGATTCCTGGTGGCAGAATGAGGCTGTCTTAATAGTTATTGCAGAAAGAACTTCCTTGGACTAGTATCTCTACTGCAAATAGCACAGAGTGACTAAGACTTCAAACAGTGGATGTCTGCAAGGGGTGAGGTGTCATGCTGGTAGGTGGACTGACAGAAATTAATCTACTGTTACTGAGCATTGATATCCAAACCCTAGCAAGAACACAAGGACAGAATGATTTGTTTTATGTACTGAAAATGGGACTGAAAATTAGTAGTCCTGGACTGTACTCTTTTCCTGACATACACTTAAGACTAAATTCTCCTCTTCTCCCAAAGACCTAGGAAATCCTAAAGGAAATCAAGGACAAAAAACCAAAAAAGCTATTTTTATCATTGTTTCTTCAGAATTTTGTATTGATACTCCATTCTTCCTTTAGCCACACCCTTCTCCAAGCAAGTAGCCCAATTTAACAGGCACTTAAAAAGTTAATCCAGTTTAAATGGAGATGTGAACGCTTTGTCTTCTCACAGAACCTTGAAAATAGCTAATACTTGTAGGATGTTTGGAGACAATAGAATGGAAAGTGCTCTAGAAATGAGGATTTTTTTTTGGTATTTTAAACCAGTATAATTTTCTTCAGTATTATTCTCTTTTTGTACTGTTTGTTCATATTTATGACTTTTGTCTATTTCTATGCATCAAAACTTAATGAAAATATTTATTAAAGAAATGACAATGCCATAATTGCTCCAATTGGAAATTCAATACAACTTCACAGACAACAAAACAATATGTTAAATTTATGAACCCTGCCTCACTTATTTACATTTAGCATACTGAAAAAGTTTGAAATATTTAGTTGATGGCTTGGCAGCATATTAGTTTAATTAAAACAAACTTGCAAGTATCCTTTTCAGAATGTATATGCTTCTTATGTTGGTTGCATTTATAAGAACACATGTGTTCTAGAAAGACTTGCATGTTATTACACCTGACTTCAGCAGAAACAGTATTTCTAATTTCAGTAACATCTCTCACAGCCTTTCAAGTAGGTCTTAACAGAACTGGAAAGTTTTACTGTTCATTGTGACAAGGGTGTTATTTTTCCTTTTCTGGTTTAATTTTAAAGCTCCAGTGACCCTTCCTCCACAAGACAGCCTTTTGATTTTTCCATTAGAAAGCAAGAATTGCGAAGGGAATTTTTGCTAATATTATTATTTTAAGTCTCATGTTGCACTGGGTACCTTATTTCTAGACTCTTTTTTTTTTTTTTTTTTTTTTTACTAAATGTCATTGACCCTCTCTTGCTGCTCCTGCAGAGCTCTGGGGTGATGTGAGTGCTCTACCAAACATCTTGGGTTTTGCTCTGCTGGGTCTCACAAAACATGAGCTAAACAAGCCATCAGGGAATGACGAAAATTATGATTGAGAAAAAGACATTTAGTCATGAATTCTGCATCACAAATAAAGGTAGAGAGTGATGCGAGCAGTTGCTAATGATGGGTTCAGGTTCAGGAGAAAATATGAAGTGATTTTGTTACTGTCTTTTTTAGTGTTTCCATAGCTTGCTGATAGCTTTGATGTATAGTCAGACACTCTGGCAGTTTAATACTGAATAGATTGGTTCCAGTTTCCTGAAATGATACGTCTCGTGTGCTTGCAAACCACATCCAGACATTTCCCTATCTGAAAGATCTACCCTCAAAGATATGACTTGTAAAATTCACTGTATCCCAAGCATGAATCAAGCTCATTGCTGTCACATTTTTCACTTCAGAACCATGACAACCTTTTAATGGAATTAATCTTTAATAGAATTAAGTGTTTGTGAATTGCCTGACTTTATTTTGCACAAAGAAACCAATGGAAATCTATCTCAATAGATCATATTAGCCTACAAATCTATGATGCTAGATCAGTTTCAAGCTGGAAAAGCAAACTGAAATCTGTACATTCCTAATCAGAGAAATTATATCTGGCAGTTCAATTATATGTGCAATTACTCATACTTCAATCATGTGAGATACAAAAATTCAGTGTTTCAAGCTAACTCTTTAAAAAGGAAATGCATATTTATGACAAAATATTTTTATCTTCTCTTTTTCTTTAAGAACCTTCTTGAGGGGTAAAATCCTAAACTACAGGGCAGAATAAAGATTGCACAATACCCCTGAATCTCTTGTCTGAACACAATTTTCACTTCTCCTCTGTAATATTTTTATTAATTTATTCATTATTTTTGTCATATATGTTGCTCCAATGAGTAGATGGTTCTGTAAGCAACAACATTTAGGTACTGTAGTAATACATCAGAAAAGATGCAACTTGCCCCAAAATGCCCTAAGTCTTATTAAACACAGATAGTTGTTCAAACACCTTTCTGAGGTCAGCTGCATCTGTGTTTAAGAAGCAATGCTATACACTGTCTTCTACCAGTCATAGCTCAACTATGTGTCTTCTACTCTGTTTCCAAATTTACATTTCTTCCAGAAAAAATCTTACTCAGAGCAAAATAAACTAAACTTTGTTCTAATAAAGGCAGAAGTTATAAAAAATCTTTCACATTTTCCTAGCACTGAAGTAGCCCAAATAATTCTTTCTTTACATGTGGCCAAAGTTCTGTGACAGTAACTTGAAGAACGTAAGTCACCCTATGCTGAGGTCCCTCCAAACTCCATGATTAAATATGATCCATTTTCCTTTGCCCCACTGAGATAATAGTTGTCTCCTACTACAAGGAATAGAAGTCTTGGCTATGAAGGTTATAGTTCAAATACTTGTTAGAGCACAGAATGGAAGGTCGCCACAAACATATAAAAGTATATTTCAGTTTCCACCTCTCTTCAAAAATCAGGTGGCAAAATTCAAGTATTTGAAGTCAGGAAACTCCAAACAGAGACTGCTGAAATATATGAGGGCTTATGAACAATCGTGTGCTGTTTTCCAGTTGAGTTCCTAATTCTTATAGTGCACAAGATGAATATGTAAGGGAGCAGCAGTTAAGTATACACCATAATTTTAAGATTATGTCTATAGTGAACAATACTGCACTGTGAAGAGATATGCAGCTCAGAAACTAAAAACAATCACAATATGAAAGTGAAGTGACCTAATTAGTCCCAGTGCAAATACCATATTCACATAGCTATACTGCTTCCTATACATGAGCTAGAATACCTGTGTGGCATATCACTGTGGCATACACACTTCCTCTCTTTTGGGACTAGCTTGAACAACGTTATGTGAAGTGTATGTGGATGTGCCCTACGTTTCTCAATTATCCAAAGTTCTTAATTATCTTCAAGTGCCTGCTATCGGAACTCAACATTATTAAAGAAGAGTTTATCAGTAGGTAATTAATACATCTTTGTAGGCAATTAATATATCCTTAAGATATTAAAGAAGAATAGTGTTTTTCAGCAACCAAGAGTGTTTTTAAATAATTTGCTTTTTTTCAGAAGATGGGCATGACTGAGTCGTTCTGAAAATAAGACCTCTGAAATGTTGTCAGTACCATACCTGAATATTTGCCTGTGAGTCTCACTGCAAGCCTGGAAGGCAACTCAATAGATTTTTTCTCCTCTTGGGAAGAATGGGGAAGTAGACCTCCCCTACTTCTCTCTTACTTTTTTATTTTTTTTTTCTGTTTCTTTCTTTCTTTTATTTTATTTTTTTTTTCCTTTAGTTTTGCATTTAATTCTGACTATGTCTTTTGAGGTTTACAGTTTAAACAGTACCTTAAAAAAGGAAAACTTTGGAATGAAACATTCTGTGTATACTATATATTCCCAGGTCAATTTGAGCCAGGAAATGACACTATTGTGACATGTTCTTTGTTTCTAGCAAATTCTGAGGAAGTAGCAAGGAAGGAAACAGCCTATGATATGACTAGCCTTTCTCAGTTAATTTTTCTGCAACCTTGATTCTAATTTCAGTGACATGAAGAAGTGTTGAGTGCAACACCCTGAGACAAAAATTTAACTGGGGTAAAACTAGTCTACATGATATCAGTCCCCCATCATTTAATACACTGCCTTTTATTTTTTTTTTTTACAGGCTACTTTAATTGGTGTCATTCACAGAAAGCAGAGGGGAGCTAAGTGAAGTATTCTAATTTAATATGACTGAAAAGCTAATATTCTATACTGTGTTGGCTTTTAGTGTTTGCATTAAGTGCAGAGAGAGTGCCAAGTGCTTTACAAATACATAAGAATGCAGAGATCTTACCCCTAGAGCTTACAATATGAAAAGACAGATGGATAACAACAGAAAAAATCACAGAAAATGAAAGTTCCTTTGTTTAAAAGTAGTTTATTAGAATTCTTACAATCTAAAAATTAGAATCCTAATTTTCTGTCTTATTCAGAGCAATAAAATACAGGGGGAAACATCTCAGATGACTCTGGCTCTTTTTCTTTTTCTGTTAACTTCTCAGAAACAGATTATTTTCAGGCACTTTCCCGCTGAAAAATAGCCTTTTCCATTCATCAACAGAGTTCACTCCAAGTCAGGTTGAAGCTAGATACTATCTTACTGAGTAAAGTCAGGACCAACTAATTTCAAACCCTGGAATTAGTTATAATATAAAACTCTGTTGGGCTTTGTCTTTATTTTCTCTTCAGTCTTTTCTATCTTACATATATCATCAACAATTGCAGCCATTTGTTCTTTTCCTAAATATATTAGATTAGAACCCAATTAAAGCTTGTGAGTTAAAGCATTTATTTATTTTACTTAAATGTATGAAATTGCCTAAACACAGTAACTAGCACAACAGCAACCCACTATTAGTGGACTATTTACTTGGTAAAGATACTAATTCCAACAAATATCCATGTGTTTTTTGGTTCAAGAAAACATGAGGAGAGGTCAGAGGTAAAGGATACGAATAGACTCCTTTGATATCACAGTCCTCCTTCTATTGGGAAACGTAGGTTCATGTTCAGCTGCTTTTGCCACATCAGCCACAAATGGATCCAGCAGTTTGTCTCTCACTTAGGTAGAAATACTTGCAGATCCCAGCCTGGCTCTTCATCTGGCCTTTGCTGACCTCTCACATTTGAACCAGAGGCCTAGTAAACCTTGAAAACCTGTAAAGTATAACAATTCTTGCTCTGTTGCAAAAAATACCTAGCCAGTTGGAACTAGAAGACTGTTGTTATTGTCGTGTTGTTGTTGTTGTTGGTCTGGGACTTACATTATTATATAAAGTTTGTTGTTTCTTTGCCATTTTTTTTTTTTTTCTTTCAATTTTGCATGAAAGCCAACTGAATTTAATAAGGATACCATTCTTTTTTTTTTTTTTTTTAACTACTTAAAAGACCTGAATGGCTCCATACTTTTTGAAAATATTTCATTATCTGACAGAAAAAGGTAACAGTGCCAGAACTTTCCCTAGTATGTGCC
The DNA here is from genome assembly GCF_036013475.1 of Columba livia. Lineage (NCBI taxonomy): Eukaryota > Metazoa > Chordata > Aves > Columbiformes > Columbidae > Columba > Columba livia. The sequence continues at coordinate 67,401,817 of NC_088602.1, forward strand.
CTGGAAAATTATGGGAGAAAGTTCACTCCCCTTATTGTCCTGAAGAACATACAGACTCAGTCTTGTTACCATATTGCAAGTTATTTTTTTTTTAAACTGGCTGTTCATTGAATGCTGACAAATCTTGGCATATTACCTGAAGAAAACCTGGAGGTTTTAAAAGGTTTGAACTGATTCAGCTAAGAGATTATTTTCTTACCTATAATCTCTTTTGTCTTATCCATTGACTGACCTCTGCAGTTAAACTACCTTCTAACTTCCTACAGACACAGAAAAATAGAATACATGTATATATTTTTAGCTCTATAATGTACAGAGCTTTACTGTATTGTTAAGGCTTATTATGTGTGAAAATAAACACTAATTATGTAATTTCCTAGATACTGGCAGTCACAGAATTCCCCTCCCCAAAATCTTTGTAACCTTTTGTAATTAGAATGCCTCAGATCTGTGAGATATAAGCTCATCTCTTGCAAAAAAAGAAGAAAGCATAAACAGTATGACTATTAGTAGGTGAAATAAATAAATTAGAAAAAAAAACAAAAACAAACAAACAAACAAAAAAAACCAAAACAAAACAACAAAGCCACCTCTTTTTTACTGAAACTAAGATACTTACAAAATACAGAAGTAAGATTTTCAGTATCCAGATCATTCTGCCTATCTTGTTATTATTTACAAAAGAAAAAAAGAGAACACATTTCCCTTGGTTAACTTTTTACTATTATGCTAAGTAAACTTTTAAAATTTACCTTTGGCTTCTGAAGTTTCTACAATCCACGCTTGCAAGTTTCTCTTTATCTGTGAAATATTAAATGGTTTCATATAACTCCAGTCTGAAAATTCATTGAACATTTCCAAAAACTCAGGAAAAAAACTGGATATATGTTTCCCGTGGACTAGCAGCAGAGTCATTAATAGCATAGCAGGGAAGGAACAGTTTACTCCTGCTTAAATTCTTACTGACCACCACCTAGTACTTGTTCAGCAGTACTTTAGTTTTTTGCTGAGGAGGGACAAAAACATTTAGAAGTCATTTACTGCAACTTCAGCAATTTTTTAATAAATGGGAAATACTGATTACTCTATAATCTCATCAGAAATATGAAAATTTGAGTGCTAATACAAAAGTACATATGAAAATTAATATAAAATATAATTACAGCTAAATATAAAAATCAACTTGATCAAGACCAATTGTTTTCTAGTGATATGCTGTTTGTGAACTGACTTCAGGAAAATACTTAAGTTTTGTGCTTTATTACAAATTGAGAAATTTTCTACAGCAAGACAACACTGTCTATGAAGCACTTGGCCATGGAATCTGAGATTTTAACCCAATCTGTTGGAAGTTTCATAGGACAGACATGGGTTCAGGATTTATAAGAAGAGAAAATGTAAAATGAACCGGGAGCTTGATGTTGTAGCCTTGTGACTAGGCCAATGATTTGAGCAGTTCTGGTTTCAAATGTACTTTATATATATATGTGTATTTTTATATATATATGTGTATATATACGTATATATGTGTGTATATATATATGTATAGTATATTCAGGGATAGTCCTTTAAATCTAAATCAAAATCCACGGCATCCATTGTTAGGGAACAGTGAAATGGCAAAACTTTCTGTCCTCCTTTCGTTTTTCACCCCTGCCCCCACATCCCAACCTGCGGCCTTGCCTCATGAATGGTTCCTTTAGGATCAGGCAGCATTTGGCTTTAAAGTTGCTGTTGTGGACAAAGATGTCAAAATTCTTCCCAAGTGTTGATTAAGATACCTAAGTGTTTGTTTAGATCTAAATTTCTTAATAGTTCATTTATTTATTGGTAGATGTTAATGTCCCTTGCCATTTGTTTCATTTTAACTAATGCAAATTAAGCTGGCAGCTAAAACAAAACAAAAATGTCTATATTACTAGTTAGATTAATAACATCTTAATTTCAGAAAAGGACTCTTCTGCTCTAAACGGGGTTTGTGGAAGAAGTAATTACATGTAAAGAATTTAACTAATGTTTCATTAGATAAGCATACCTAAAATGCTGATATTTACAATCCGTTCAAGGCTGCTTTCCATTTCTCCTCCCTAGAGTGATGCCATGACTCTGCCTTCTAAGTATATTCTCCAATTATATGAATCCCAGCTCCCGGTGTCCTGGGAGTTAATATTCAGCTTGCAGACTTCCTGACCTTTGTTTTAGAAAACTAATGTTTTAGGATATTCTAGAAGAAAACCAACAAAGTCAGTTTTCAGTGTATTTAGGATCAAACTATCTTATGTGTAATGCATTGGGATAAAGATAACTTAAGAGTCATTTTAATCTTCTTTTTTTTCCTTGATATGAAAAAGTAAATGAAAAAAATTGGTATTATAATACCTATTTTGAAGTAGTCAGGTCTTGAGCTCGATCTTGACATGGGTTGAACACTGGATGAATGGGCAGGCCCAGAGGATGATGATCAGCAGCAGAAAGCCTGGTTGAAGGCCAGAACTTAGGGGTTTACTCCATGGATCAGTACTAGGTCCAGTCCTCTTTAACATCTTTAACATTAATGATCTGGATAATGGGGCAGTGTACCTTAAGCAAGTTTGCAGATGACACAAAATGGGGAGGAGTGACTAATAGACCAAAGTGTCATCCTGCATTCTAGAGGGATCTTGACAGACAGGAGAAATAGGTTGACAGATGCCTCATGAAGTTCAACAAGAACAGGGGAAAGACCTGTACCTGGGGAGGAACAACCCCAGGCACCAGTACGGGCTGGGGGTCACCCATCTGGAAAGTGGCTTTGTAGAAGAGAGTCTGGAGATCTCGGTGGATGCCAAGTTGACCATGAATGAGCAATATGCCCTTGCTGCAACAGGGCAAATGATATCCTGGGCTTCATCAGGCAAAGTATTTCCAGCAGGCTGAGGGAGATGATCCTTCCCCTGTGCTCAGCACTGGTGAGGCCATAGCTGGGGTGCTCAGTCCAGTTCTGGGCTCCCCAGTACAAGAGAGGCTCACTAAAATGATTAAGGGACTGGACCACCTCACACATGAGAAGAGGCTGAGAGAGGTGGGACTGTTCAGCCTAGAGAAGAAAGGCTCAGGGGGATCTTCTCCATGTATATGAATACCTGAAGGGAGGATGCAAAAAGGATGGAGTAAGGCTCTCTTCAGTGGTGCCCAGTGACAGGACCAGAGACAACAGGCACAACCTGAAATACAAGAATTTTACTCTGAACATCCAGAAACACTCTTTTACTCTATGACTCAGAACTGGCACAGGTTGCCCAGAGAAGTGGTGGAATCTCCATCACTGGAGGCTGTTTGGACAAGGTCCTGGGCAACTGGCTCTATGTGGCTTTGCTGAAGCAGAGGACTGGACCAGATAACCTCCAGATGTGCCTGTCAGCCTCGGCCATTCTATGATTCTGTGATTCTGAGTTAGTTCCTAGACTGTTAACCAAAAACTATATTCTTAGAAATGGGCAGATGAGGAGTGAGATGCTGCCAAACCTAACCAGTAGAAAGATTAAGGAGAGGCTGGGTAACTAAATCTTACCTACTTCAGTTAGATAGCTCAGTTAGTGTCAAAGGGAGCACAAAATCTTAGATGTACTTTGAGGAGCTGAATACCTGGAGCTATCCCCATATCCTGAAGCTTAGATTTGCAGGTTCCCACCCGTCACCAAAAATTTTCATTCTGCCTAATACAGGAAAAGCATTTCCTAGGAAAGTGTCTACATTTTCAGTCCAGTCACCTTTCCTGGTGAGTTGCAGAAGCTGACGTGCAGACATCTTGTGTCAGTGTGTGCTCACTGAAGAACTTTGAAACCTATTCTCCCTTTTACTCATCTTCACTAACTTGACCATTTAAGTCATTCTCACTGCTAATATGAGACTCCTCAAAGAAAAGGCTCTGTGCAACGAGCTGGAATTGCATTCTGGCTTTGTGTTCTTCCCACCTTCAGGAGCTCAAATGTCTTTCAATGTTAATTGCCTGTTTGCACTTAGCAGTGTATCAGAAATACTAATAATCCTTAAATGGTGAATTTGTATACTAAGATTTTCACATAGATTCTTAAATCCCAGAGTGGATTAATCCAGAAGTGGGTCACACATGTCAAGAACACACTGAAGCAACTAAAACAATCATAGCAAAACAAGCAAAGGAGATAGATTGCAAATGTAGCAACTGTCTAAGTGTTAAGTAACTAGAGAAAATCAGTCATTGCTAAAGGAAAAGGCTATAACTTCATTATGTAAAACTGTAAATTTTCTGATATTTCTTATTCCATTTGTGATAATCATAACTATTTTTGTTTGAGCTTTAATGGGATCTGTCTTGCTCTCAGGAATGATTGTAGAAAGATAAATCATCATGAACATGACAGCAAAACTGCATTCATTCCAGTTTTAACAAAAGACTATCTAGAACGTTTCATATGGGTTAGAGCTGTAAAGGAAAATTGACAGGTTTTGACAAAGGAACAAACTAAATAAATGAACACATAAACAGTCACTGCATGGAAAGTCAGGAAACAATATGGATGAAGAGCAGCCCCACTTAAAATTACATACATGAATACTTTCAAACTACAAATCGTTTAGTCTCAAGTTTTAATGAAAATATTACAAGACATATAGACAGATAATATCAATAATATCCACAAAATTAATACATATCTGTTAGGAAAAACAAACAAACAAACAAGATGGAAGTGCTAATTGTTTTTCAAAATTTTTTTTAGCTTTCCAAAATAGAAGGTCTTTTTCAGAAAAAAAAATGTATCAAAGTAATTTTTTTCACTATAATTTTCTGTATTGTGTCCTGAAGACATTTGATTTTCAGTGAAAAGATCATTAAAGACACACTTTGGATCAATTTACCATCTCTACTGTTTTATAGAAAAGCAGAACAACAACTCATATCCATATACATAAGGTACACCTTGATGACAAAGAAGGAAAGTATTTTCCCTGGAACCAGTATCTGCTTCAAAATCTTAACCACAATGATGAGCTGCTTCTGACACTTAAGGTAGTGGTAAAATGCAGTAGGAAGGCAAGAAATAGTTCTCAAAACATTCCAACCGATGAGGAAAGTTTATTGTGGATCCTGTGTAAAGAGCTCTAAGCAGCAGGAAATTATGGTTTATTGAAATAAGAGCTGGCTAGAAAATAAACTGTTAATTGGCAATACATCAGGTTGAAGAAATACTGTAATTAAAAAAATATAGAATGACTAAGTGTTAGCCACAGTGACACTAAGATTTAATGCTCTTTCTTGTGAAGTACATGAAACATAAAAGCATAAAATATGTTCAGATCTTCAAGGCCTAAATATCTTTCTCTGTAAAGTCATCCTACAACATTTCCCCCTGGTGACTCCACCAACACACATTATTTAACATCTACAGAAGATTATACCGCTGCTGTACTAAGAAAAGACATCATATGATTGTTCTTATCATTATCAATAAGAACATATTAAAATACTAGTAGTTAAGAACAGCATGTTCCTTTGTTGTTATTTATCTTTAGCAGGATAATGTGACAAGTTAACTTTGTGAAGTCCAAAATGCTCGTGAGAACATCTGAGCAAAGCTGTATTTAATACTAATGAAATCTGTTCACTCAAAAAGCAGGGACAAAATAAAGTATGTTTGCAAGAATTTGAAAAAAAAAATAAATACTATCTTTCCATGGTTTATTGTGAATTTCTGAGAACCAGAACACCTGATGATACATTTTATGTACCTATCTCTGTAATTTTTTGCTGAATTACCTGAGCAGGATACACTTACTTACTCTGTGGTTCAGCTGTCTTATCTGTGGCACAGAGTTCAGTGCACACGATCTGACTGAAAAGTCATACTGAATTGATATTTAAGAACTAATGTCCTCAAACATAGATGCTACTATAAACAGAGGATGCCGGGCTCAGTTTTCTTTAAAAAAAAAAGTCTTACAGAAATGCTATCTTCACATTCCATGTAATAATATGAAAGTCAATTATGTTAACTTTTCATCTACCTTCTTGTGGTTTTGTTGCGTTTTTTGTTTGTTTGTTTTGTTTTGTTTTGTTTTTAATTAAATAATATATCTTTATATCTTCTCTCTGAAAAGAAGAGGAAAGACACACAACTATAGAGTAATTCTATTTTTATTGTCTCAATTCTTTCTCACTTTGGTCAATTATGTGACAAAATCAACTTAATTCAAGTTGTCTTGTAAATGAATGTACCTCTTAAGGTATGTTCAGCATATATTTTGGTGCTTACTTCAACCAATGGATTTATTTTGTTGTAACTTACATTGATAATTTCCCTCATTCAAAAGTGTCTTTTAAGTTCTTTCTTCACGAAAGTGTGCTCTTGCTAACCAAATTACCTGCACAGATTATGACTTCCACCCTGAGATTTTCTTATATCACTATTTATGTTGTTGGCACTTGTACCTAAAAAATATAGCTCCTCTTTGGTTAACCTAAGCATGTTGTCTCACAATGAAGTTCTGATAGGGATGAAATAGAAACAGTTTGATAGAAATGTATTTTTTTTTGTAAATTAATGTAAAAATTATAGAATTTTAATAAACTTTATTATTTTAATAGATCTACTGAATGGTTCTACTACATTTTATAGTAGAGACATTTAATTTTTTGTTACTGGAATAGGATAATCCTAAAATAAATGTTACTAGGTATCATTTTCTATTCCCTTTTTAAATATTTTTCAATTAGAAAAACAATGCTTCCTATCAGTTCTGCTACATTCCTCTTTACTTTGTTCTTTAGCTATATGTTTTCAACTTAATTTTGGAGCTGCTTTTTTCATTCCCAGAAAGTGCTGTCAACCTAATTTGACTTAATAACAGCAAAATTCAAGTGGGTTCTCTTGGATGCAAACTTAGAGATACTTGAGTATTCATTTTTTTGGGGTAAATTTAGCTATAAAATTCTTAACTGTACTCCTTAAGTAAAAAACAACCAACGTGACTATCAGAAACTCTGCAGCTATATCCACAACTATACCTTAATTTCTGAAATGCATTATAACATTTAACATAGAAGTAGAATAAAGTGTACTCTTCTTATTAGACTGATGGTTTATGTTTCCTGGCAAATAAAACAATAATCAATAGCTGGTGAATAGATTTCCCCATGATCCTTTACAGATGACCGTCTTTTGCACATGAAAGGCCCATGGAAATAAATGGCTATTTCTACGACAACTTTTGTGCTACACATCTATGCTGAAATAATTTATTATTGGGATTTGCTTCAAATTTGGCTAAAACCTCAGGACTGCTACTGTGCAAAGGACTGGTAAGAGTCACCAGATCTGCTCCATTTGCTCTTGGAAAAATGAGATGCATAAATACAGGAACACTGATTACAGAACAACTCCAAGGAAGGATTCCCCTGCTGAGTCAACATCAGATGCTAATAGATATCCCAAATTTTCCACGTGTGTTTTACCACTTGACCTACACTGCTCACTAGTGATTTTGAAAACTTGAACCTTTGTCTTGAAAATATAGATGCACTTTATATTTATCATGCGGAGGGCATTTCCATATGTATCCCATTAAAGCCACATCCTTAATACAAACTAGTTGGCATCCTTCTCAACTTAAAAGCAACTTTAGGGTTCCCTGACTATTCTGAGAGCAGAATTCATCCTCAGGAGAATTAAGAGCAGCCCACACATTTGCAACAGCTGCAGTGGTCTCATGGAGTGATAGACTGAGGCAGTGGGCAGAAATACTCTGGCTCATCATTCTGTTATGGTCAGGGTTTCTCCACTGGGAGTGTCTGAAAATGCCACAAAGGTAATTTTGAATGGGGAGACTGAGTGAAAAGCAGCAGTTAGTCAATCAATTACATTTTGCATTTTAAAAACAAGAACTGTGATGGTGGAGGTAGTACTAGTAGTTGTAGTTGTGTATTTTCTTCTAAGGAGAACACCATGATCCATGAAAACCTAACTTATATCAGTGTGTCTTACTGTCATTGTTACTGGGAAATTACTGCCAGCATTTAGAGTGGAAAAGGCAAAATAGAGCTACATTAAAAATCTACATATTGAAGTATACTTTGTCAGTCTCTCATTGTGCTCGCCCTAAATTCCTATCATGTAAAAGAAGTAATTTCTACCTACCACTATTTTATCACTCTAATAAAACATTGGAAGAGAAAGAAGATATGAAGGCATAGTTAAAAGGACCTATTCTCCTCCAGGTTAGTTTGATGCTAAGGCAACTATATATAGCAAAACCAGATACCATAGCCTACTACTTACACATAATTTACTAATGTATAAATCTTAAATTAAAAAGAACTGAAAACAGTTAATGAATAAGATCATTCTGGCTAGAAAGACATACAAATTATGAAGTGTAATATGAGCAGTGCACAACTAAGTAGATCATTGTCGGTGTACAATCAGTAAAGTTATGCTTTTTCTCTTACTTCCAATGGATGAAGAATCCATTCCATAAAAAATAAAGCAAACAAAATAAAACAAACTTCTCTTTAAGACTGTGTCTTTGCAGGGAATATCTGTGGGTAAACTGCAACAAATTTATTTAAATAATAAAAATGTATCTAAATTACAGTAAGCATTATTTTTACAATCCCTCACTTTTGATTTCATCTACTTTTGATACATCTTTCTGTGATTAATTTCTTGAGATGCTTCTATTTAGTACATCTCCTACCTCATCCTTTAATTTTCCTAACACTAATTCAAACCCATAAACACAGAAGCCAAATGAAGGTTCACCAAACCCCTTGTGCACTCAAGCTGCCAACTTCTGCAGAGCTCTACTTAAGACTCACATATGTGATCACTCACTTTGAACAAGCTACAATCACAGCAACCAAGGAATTTGCACCAGTTTAGAACAAAGCCTGCTTCTTTCACTTGAGCCAAAGCTATTGGCAAAGAACACAAAGTGCTGGATTGGCAACTCAGCATGGATTTAATCCAGAATTCAATTTGAAGCTCCATTACCTACAAGCCTTAGCCTTCATACCAACTGAGGAAATGCCTACTGCTTTTGATAACATAAAGGACCAAATCCCAGTGGAAAAACGTAAATGTGTGCACTGGCTCAAGAACAGCTATGCTAATGGAAGGGTCTTACACTTTTTCATTAATGGAACAATTATGAGTTGACAACTCCACTACTCTCCCCCAAAATTTCTTTGGTGTACTACAGGGGCAATTTCCCATGGACAGCCTGGATGACCAGAACTTGTGTTTTTGTTGGGCTTTGAGAGAAAAACAACATGAGTCAGAGACTGAGATGGGTATAATTGCATACTACTAAACCTTTAACTTAGTTTTGCTTACACCACCAAAGCTTGGATTTGGCAGCTGATGATGTAAATCTCTTACCCTTGCAAACACCAGAATCTTGGGTTATTGAACTACTATGTTTATCTCTATATCTTTATAATTAAACAAGTCTACAGAATACAGCTAGGATTGCCAACTTGTCTATATTTTCTGTATTTCATTTGCTGGTATATTTAAGGGTATCATATTTAACTTTCTTCTTTTACCCCATCTTCACCGCATGTATGCAACCAGCATAAAAGCAGGTGAAACAGAACCTAATGTACTCAAACAGAAGTGAAGTCATATTCTTGACTTGCTTACAAACAGCAAGAAACATCTGGCAGAAACATGGGTTGTTTAGGATTACGGTAATAAAAAATATTAGCCAAAATAATTAGCACTAAAAGTATTGCACAATTGTCCTCCAATTCTTTGTCAAAGGGAACAAATAAAAAAAGTTAATGAGTTTGGTTTGCTTTATAAAGAAGTAATACAAAAATTAGCAATCTTGAAATAATACAGCATACCTGGAGGTATGAAACAGTTTTAAATTAGTTAATTCTCTAGAGGAAAGAAAAATACTATATCATTTTACTGTCTGTACTAAACTAAACTATTACCACCACTCACTATCTCTGCTAAGCATGGTAGGTAAGAGTAGTCCTGGAAGAAGGGCTGGCCACTCAAGCTGCTAAATCAGACACTTTTTCAGAATGGTTTGCCTTGCCCAATTCCTCACAGGGCCTTTGACAGCATCCCGGATACAGGTGACTCCCTAAAGCATTGGGATACAAGCAGTTATGTCACCATACAACCAGATGATTTAGGGGTACTGTGGAAATTGTCTAGTACCATTTAAGTTTTCAAAATTTAGGGGGGTTGGTAGTATATGAGCTTAGATGACAGCTCTAACAAAAAGTCTATCCATGGAAAAGACAAAACATTCTCTCTACTAACTATGTAGAACTGACAGCAGGACTACTTGAGCTGGCATTGAACAGAGGACTGACATGCTAACACATAAATTTTGACTTCTTTTTCTACTTCAGGTTTAATGGAATACTATATTTTTGGAATTCTGGACTTAAATCCTACTATCTTTTGGTTCTTCACACCTGAAGATGCCTATCTGCATCACCTGAAATGTTCAACATGGCCATGTAGGAGATGTCTTGCACTACCAAGCTACTTGCTGGGGTTATAAAAATCTGTTGCTTCATTTTCTGTACTGTAAATGGAGGTGCTTTTACAGCTTTTAGATAAATATTGCCTTTAGCTGAGCTTGGAAAAATACCCTATTCAACAAATCTTTTCACTGATAGCTGTGCTCATACACCACAAGTGAATGAATAGAAAATATCTGCATTTCTTTGTGTTCACTTGTTTTCACATGTTCTTAAATTGTACTTCTATTTTTTTTGCACAAAGACCCTAATAAAATTAAATTTTATGTTCTTTTTTTTGAATTAAAAACTACAATGCTTTATGCTTTTTACTGTAAAGATATCCTTTTTTTTTTGTGTGTGTGTGTGTATGTGTTTATTTTCATGTCAGAGGTACTGACAACACTTCATGCATGTGGTTGATGAGAAAATGGAAAAGAACATAGTCCAAATCCTTAGCAATATCTTAAATGAAAATCGTTATGATTTTATGTCCAAACTACTTTTGATGAAGTCACAAAACACACTTTTTTGGTTGTTGTTTCTAGTATTCTGCATGTACTCTCTTTTCTCAACTTTTCCCTCCTTGTAAAGTTCAAAAGACTTTCAATAAGGTTGAAAAATAGCTATAAAAATGTCTACTGCCCACAGTAGGACAATAGAAATCCTAACAAAACATCCTGTAGCTATTTGCATTTATTTAAGGACAAATATTTAAAAACTAAATATTAAACAAAAGCCAGTGCACAAGAATATATTTATTTTCAGGAAAGTTAAAGTTTCCCCCCCCCAAAGAAAAGAAATTCAGTCTAAACATGTAAATAATACCGTTAATTATTTTACTAATATTGATACACTGCAAGTGAGATACTACATTAACATGCGTTATACCAAAAAGCTTATGTTTAACCATCGACATGAAGTAGTTCATCTTAATCTTTTTGCCTGAGCACATATTTCATCACAAAAAGTTGATGTGTTGTATGAGCTTGGAAATCTCACAGATATTTTGCATTCAATAGGATTGTAGTTGCGTTTACATTTTAAGTGCGTGTATAGTACTGAAAGAGAGATTCTGGGCCTACATCTTACACGTATGAATAAATAATGTTAAAGCTAATAAGATCTCTGAGAGAAAATTATGATTGTCTTTAATCACTAACCTTAAGCAGTAGCAGACCATATTATCAAACACCTTCATTTCTTATAAAACTATCTATCACACACAATATAGACCTGATGAAAAGGAAGGTGGAAGTAATCAGGACAGAATGCCAATTACCTCATTACTTGTCATAGCACATTGTAACTGGAAATTGCTTCTTTCAGGTTCTGTTTGCTCAGGCAATTACAATAAACTCTCTGCTTGACATGTTGTTTGCACAGATGTAGTGCATTAATAAACATGAGGGCTAATCTGAATTATTGAACCAGCCGCAATAATTCCAACAAAGGATTTATAATAAGTCCAAGAAAGCTGAGGTATCACTGGAATTCCCTGTAAGCAACACTGACATACTTTATCACATGTAAAATCCTCAAATTTAATGTACAGTACTGGAATATGTCCCATAGGTATTTTATATTTTCTAGTACTCTAAGCCCTCAGCAACTTCTATTATGAAGGAGACTCAACACTGCTACGGGAAATGGCAATATCACAGGCTCACTGGAAAATTACTTTATTTGCCCTGTGTTTTACACACCTTTCAGAACCATATTGCTGCAATTTTTCTCCCCACCCCCTAATTTTCCTAAAAGAAATATGCTACACAGGAAATCATGAAAGGATCTACATTTAATGTTACATATTGTCAAAACAAAAGAACTCTAATGCTTACAACAGGAGAGGAATATTTATTTATCTATTCCTTAAAAGTTTGACCAGAGAAAATTATGTCCATAATATGTTCTAGACAGAACAGAAATCAGAGTACAGTAAAGAAACCTACAGCTCAATAGGGAATGGTTGTTCCACCCAGATCAGTGAAGCTAAATCACAAAATCATAGAATCATAGAATGGTTTGGTTGGAAAAGAACTTTAAAGATCAACTAGTTCCAACCCCCCTGTCCCAGGCAGGGACACCTTCCAGTAGACCATGTTGCTCAAAGCCCCATCCAAGCTGGTCTTGAAGACTTCCAGAGATGGGGCTTCTCTGGACAGTCTTTTCCAATGTTCTCATCACCCTCATGAATAATTTCTTCCTGATAACTGATCTAAATCTACCTCCTTTCAGTTTAAAACCATTACCCCTTCTCTTATCACTATGTGTTTTTAAGTAGTAGAGAATTTTTTAAGTACTGTGAAACACTGAAAGTACACTGAGAAATGTCCTAATATGGGCAACCTCTATATTGACATAAATGTGCAGTTATTTAGTACTCATTTATTGAGTTCCCAGTGTCTGGTCCCCATCCTTCCCATATGACTTGAACATTACCTCTGAAATTCTCATTTGAGAAGCAAGGCATGATCCTAGATTTCCTGGGCCATGTACTGAGACCTAAACTCAATCTAATGATCGGACTTATCTGTCCAATTTGTTCGTATTAAATCTGATTTTAGAAAGCATTGAACAAATAATTTTCTCTGCTTCGATAGTCTGCTGCTGGGCATGACCTCCACAGTCATCATGCCACTCTTTAGAGGACCCAAATGGCCAATCCTTGTCAGTTCCTTCCCACTGGCCCTAGAAGTCTGAAGCTGCACAAAGAGAGGGAAGAAGGGATCAAAGCAGGTAGTGCCAAGGGCACTCCACAACAGCAAGTCTGGTCTGTCATATTGTGTTTGTCACAGTAGGACAACTTGGTGGGGTGACAATTCTGATTCATGATTCTCAAGCTGCTCTGGTTCTGGTTGGCTTGCAATGGTAATAGGCTTACATTGACTATCCCAGGACTGTTGATGTGGTGGGAGTTTACAAGCCTGGAATGAAGTCAGAGAATCTGAAACTGAATGTGGAAAAAACCCTCAAATTTGACAGTATTGTTATTCATTTCTGTGGACTGTCCTCTGTGATAAGTATTCCCCCAAAGACAAGTAAGGACCACGTGGAGCTTTGGTGGAAGTGAAAGGAGCCCCAGGGGATCGTATTTCAAACCTACGTACAAGTACAGATGAAAAAAATTATTTTCAGTCTGTAGGAGTTTTCATATCACATTCAGAAACCAGTGTTAATAAAAAGTAGCCTTGTGCTTGATGAAATATGCTTCATTCCCATATGTTATAAAGTGTATAATACAAAGCTGAAATCTGGATGTAGATTTCTTATTAGTATTAGTATTATTATTTAATATATATCCTCACTACCTGTCAGATACCATTTTCATGCAAAAATTAAAGGAACTTTCAGATCCCAGTGTCTCCTCTTTAGGCCTCATATTGACACCCACTTGGTTCATAAGCAGCCAAAACTTGTTACCTGAGCTGACAAAGGAAACGATAACAGTGTGGTGATGCTTGTGTAAGATGTGAGACTCAGGCCACAGTTTCATAATTCCAAGTCTGCATTTTTAAATAAAAAAATAAGTACTGAAATGATGGAAGACATTGATCTAACATATACCGAATTTCTTTGTGGAAATTTGCTCCAGGTATACTGATGGGTTTTCTTTGAACCACGAGGGTTTATGCAGCGGCAATGTAACCATGTATCCTCAGCTAATCTGGATCAAATCTTTACTCTCAAATGATGAATAGCTCATAGAGGCATCATAAATCCACAGTGACATTTTCTACATTGTCTTCATGTGAGGCATTGGTGTTAAAATCAGATACCTTAGTTCTATCTATGATGAGGGACACAGGAGTAATTCTGAGTTCTCAGGTTCCCTGAGAGATGTCCCTCTCCCTGTCTCAGTGGGAGACAGGGACAGTACCTGTCACTCTTCCTTCCCCACCCCATCCCATTTATCTGTGCCCTGATGCCTGTGATGTACACAAGCTAGGTGAAACTCAACTGTGCAGCAGTGTTTTTCACGGAGACGCCCCAAGAGGTTCTATCTCAGAGATTATAACTCAGAATATGTCTTGCAAAGCATAAGATGGAATATGGAGAACATACTGTAACAAGAGGTCAAACTTTAGGAGAGTTTAATCACTGAAAGACAGGCAATTCCCACTACCTGCAATGAAACTGAGGAACCTTTCCAATGGAGTGTTTCACTGAAACTGTTCCCGAAAAGACTCCTGCCTGTGATAAGATGGCCTTCTTTAACCATTGATGTTTGCTAGAAAACTGAAGATTGGTTCTATCCTGGACTACATTTCATGCCTTCAAGAATTTTTGTTGCTTCTTTTCTACAACATATGAAAGAAGAAGCTGTTATATAAGAGCAAGTCTTTGAATTCAGAGTAGGTTGTCTGTCTTAACAATGGGGAAAGCATGAATCTAGAATTTAAGATTAGGTCACCATTTTCAACAAGCCTTTACATCATATTTTCAGTGCTGTGAGCTTTCGAGACCTCATATGTGCTGGAGGATGTTGGGCAGAGCAGGAGGACTTGCTCTGTGCTGTGAGGCTGAAGAATGACATTTTGAGTACTTTGTGATAAGAGACAAGGTTTAGGAAGTTTGCCTCATGTCTGAATTGACAAATGAGTTCTTCAGCTGGATGAATCCAACTTGAAATTCTAGCAGATTACCTTCATCATCTCTTTATGGACTTTCTTTGTAGTTCTTATTCTATTATTATAAGAAGTTGTTCCTGCTCAGCATCTAAGATCTGACTAGGCTACACATATGTTTGCACATATATATATACAAAACACAAAACCCCTGGGGTAAGAGATTACTCAGCTCCTGATAATTCATATCCTGAGTTTCTATTTCCTATAGGTATTTCATGCTTGGCTGAAATTTGAGTGAATTAGTGAAGAAAAAAAAAAAAAAAATCACCTTTTGATGTAATGTTTTGCTCATGTTTAAAAACAGTATTGGTGTCCTACATCTAAATTGTAACAAATGTGCATTAAATTGGCTCTGTTCTCATCAGCCTGAGCACATTACAGGTTTTCAGATATCTCTCCATGTCTTTCACACAGAAAAAATCTGGCGTTAAACTCTATTTTAATAAAGGCAAAATGATAGTGAGACAAACAACATTCTGGCTTGAATAGGCTGAAGAACAGCAACCAAAACAGCTGGTGATGCTTAGGTCTGAAATGAACATTGCTATATATACATTCAAGACACTATTCAACCTTTTGAATTGCTATAAAAGTTGTCAAGTTTCTAAAGTTTGTTCATATATATGACACTTTTTCCAACCTCCACAAGGAAAACAGCCCTGTTTCATTTCATTTCATTTCTAACATATGTCCCCTTGGTTTTATCATCCGGTGATTGAGATAGTGGATCAAGATTCAGGAGACAGTGAGATGATAATGGCCTCTGCCACGAACTTTCTTCATCATCTTAAAAGACAAGGACGTCAACAAACACTTTTAGGTGCTTTCCAAAGGCTAAATGCTACAAAGGTATCTATGAAATTAACTTCCTCTCCCTCTCACAATAGCTGAGAGGTCAGTTATTTTTTCTAATCTCCTGGATGAGTTTCTGGCCAAAGTGAATTATTCTAACCACTGGGATACTAATTAGCCTGCAGCTGCTATATGGGGAGAGGAAGATGGGGACCATTTGCTATAATTTTTCTGAAGTTGTTCAATATAGAGGGAAAAAAGGGAACAGAACTATTAATAAATACATGGTGGCTCCTGGCAAAGAAGCACTTGTTTTCTCTCTTTGTTTTGCATTTCCAGAAAGGGCTTCTCAGACCTGCTGCTAGAGGTGAATAAAGCAATCATATCCTGCAATGAGTGTTATTTCAAGGCACATCATTTTCTCCTTGATATCTCTGAGTGACTTCCTGAGTAGAGTCCTGATTTTGCTTCCTTCCCACCAGACTCCACTGCATTGTGGAGAGAGCCAAAATGTAGGCTAAGGCTTTGGATGCCACACAGGGAATAGGCAATTGCAAATACATGGTTGAAACACTTAGGTTTGCATTGCCTGTTCTCAAATGCAAAATTTAGCCTGTGGGGACCAATCATCCCAGGTTCCCCATACACTCCACAGAGAGAGAGAAAGAGAGAGAAGCTCAAGGGGTTGATGGAAAGCATATCTTCAGGCACATTGAATCATGCTCTGGAACTGTCTGACTACAGCTAGCTTTTGTGAATAGTCCTTAGGTGTCTTTCTAAGTTTAATGTTTAATTCTTTTCTTCGTCTCTGTAAAATAGATTTAATTGTATTTATTTTCCTCAAAAGAATCTTGTAAAGAGACCCTTATCCATATCCAGAAGTTTTCAAAGTGAATATCCATATATCAATAGATAAATACAATGTGTGAGTTTATCCAAACACCATTCTTATTTTTGCAGATGTAAAAATGCATAGCCCTATTAAGAAGAAGTAGTATCTGGATCACTGAAAACCATACCAAATCAAACCAAACCAACAAACACACCCCCCAAAACAAAACAAAACTGCAACCAACCAACCAACCAAAACCCACTGAGAAACAAACAAAACACTGATGTTCAGTATGTGAAATGTCTAACTCCTCCATAGACTAAATGGACAGGCAGTGGCTCTATGGAGGAATATTTCTGTCTTTTTAATAAATATTTTGTCCTTGAAGAACTGCTATGAGATTCTTACCATACCAGATGCTTTCTCTCTCAACTAAACAATTAAAAATTCTGTGGTTAAAAGGCAGAGGGTGAGATCATTATCCACCTGAAAAGCTTTTTGATGTTAGCTATCCACTAATACAAAGAAGGCAATAAGAAACCAGGTTAAAACACATCACTTTGTTTATGACATACATGAGCTTTATCCTGTGTATACAGAAGCAATGGCAAACATCTTGTTGATTCTAGTCGTTCAGGATTTTGAACTCTCTGTACACATTTTCTTCAAGTCCCACTGGTACTAATAGGAGTTGCAGGCTCATGTATTGGGAGGGTAGCCTCTGCCCCAGGGAGTTTTTAAACATCAGAATAAATTTGAGGACTGATTTCTCCTGCTTTAAAAAGCACAACTACAATCCTGGCTGAAAGCATAGGACAGGGTACAGATATCACTGACTGAACTGAACCGCTAACCAAGAAATCAAAAAGTACTGCATCTCTAGTGATGTTCCCTGATTATTATTCCATTTTGAAAAACATCCACAGAAGCAGGTAATCCAAGAATTAGAATTTTCTTTATATTCTTTGAAGTGAGTTGCCACTGTTTCACAGCAGTTTCTGTATGTCAAACAGGCTTTCATTATCTTACACTTAAGAAGAAGAGGAATGGTTTTACAGCAAGACACTGCATATATATTTATATCTGATATTCTAGACAATTTTTAAACATCCAAACAGAAAAAAAAACACTCAATTATATTGCAAAGGAAAAAAATCTTACCTTTTTTCCTTATTTTATAACTCTTAGAGTGTTCAGATGTAAGCAATGCCCTATCCTTTCTAGCTTTCTTCTCAGCTGCTGTTTGTGCCCATTTTGATACCACAAATAAACAAAAATAAATATTTCAATAAGTCTTGAAATGCGAACCCTGTTACTTCAGTCAGTTGAGAGTATATTCTATAACCTGCAATCTTGTACGTGATTCTGGGCATATTTTTTTGCCATTGTTTTGAGATTTACTTAACCAGAAAATAGAAACTTGACAACAAAAAGTAGAATGGAGACCACTGAGACATAGACGAGCTGATAATTTGCTTTCTTCAGGTTAGCCTGAACATTGGGTGGTAAAAGTCCTGTTTTTACAGTCCTGTTACCTTTTTCCTTTTCTACCGTTCTACTATAGGATAATCTTCAGTATTTCACAAATATTGTTTATTCATATGGATGGATGAACTTCTTAAACAGAGATCTAGGCAAATCAGGTAGAGAACTCTCACTGTACTGTTCATTTGCAACAGTCAAAATCTGGCAGTGGCTTTCACAAAGCTAAGCACGGGTAGAAGTTCTTTTCTGTTCTGATTGCTTTCATTTGCTCAACTTTATTTCAGTTTTATTTTGACCTTGTGATATTTTTTCAGAAGTCTTTGGATGATTAGCATCTTCTTCTGCAGGACCAAGATGCTGAACACATTCAAATCCCTCACTACACAGCAGCACATGCTAGGAAGGATTAAATAATACAACTGATTGCTCAGCTAGGATACATACCTCTAAGTGACTATCACAGCCTCTGGTCAGTTAACAGTTAAAGTAAATATTCTGAACTCTTTGGTGTCCTTCTGTACAATGTTTTTGGAAGTCAGTCAATTTCCAAACTCAGGGAAAATTGTATCCCTATAGAGTTCATTCAAACACTGAGGGCATTCACATAATATAAGCAAATACGAGCAAAAATTACTATTACACTTCCACTTATTACTGTTAGCAATATTAATCATGACTTTACAGCTTCTACATTCCATGTTCCATAAAATGAAATGTCGGTGGTATTATAAAAGGTCTAAGCCTATTTAAAAACATTAATACCATCAATAAATATCACTATTTGCTCATAAGGCTAGACACTGTAAGTGCTAAGTTCAACTCATCACTTGATTATGATAAGCTTTTTCAGTTTCAGTTCGCAATTGAGGAAAAAGAAGAACCTGCTTCTCAGTTTGTTTTCTCAGCTTAACCTTCAGTTTAAGACTCATTTCATTATTAACCCTGATTAGCTTTATTGATGTTTAGAACATTTGGGCTGAAGTGAACCATTTGTCTGAAAGAAAAGTATTTCTTCTTAATACAGATGCAATAACAGGCAAAGGTGTTTTCAAGACAGTATAAAAAACATACATCAGATCTCATGGATGTTATTCATAATTATATTTAAAAGTGGTTCACAGAGTCATAATTAGCTTGACATAATCAGACAGATTGGCTGCTGAAAGCCAACAGCCTTGTTACTTCTGATTTCCAAAAACAAGTGTTTCAAATTTTTTTAGTGCCTCCAGGCAATGTTCAGTGTTTGTTTCTTCTGACTAAATCTTTCGTTACTGAAAATCACAATACTTTGTGGCTGCTGACCACAAGGGAGAATTCATGTAAGGGTATGAACTTGAATGAGTAGCCTGTAAACAATTCCTTTACTCTTAGAAACAAACAGTCCAAAAATCAATATATTGATTTACAGATAACTAATGGACATCTCTGAATATGCAAGTGATCAAAGCACATTCCTTTATCTCCAGCAAATGCAGTTAATCAGAAGTGCTTTACCAGACCATGTTTCTAGAATATTACAGTAAACAGTGGGCAACCACAATCAGTTGGGAATCATACCCTTTGGTATTCCTATATCCCATGCACCATATGTTGCTTTCTTTATGTGGCAGAGAATACTATGTTTCATGTAGCTCTTGTCAAAAAACAATGATAAGATTAATAAAAAAGAGTCGCCCCAAATATTGTGGTGAATTTGGTTTTCTGTGACAGGTTAGCCTGCTACATTTGATGTGGTCAGACACTGGGATGACTGCCAGGGTATAATGGAAACATCTGTGAATTCTGGAAGTTTCACATGGATGGATGTTCACTGGCAGTGTCAAAAACAGGCTGTGAACTAACTACATCCCGCTTGACTGAAATTATTAATGGCAACTCTAGCATTTAACTCACAAGAAAATCTTCAGATCATCATAATCCAGCAGAGTCCAATGAGCTCATTTAATTACCTTCACCCAAAGTGGTCTTTCCATGCTCATAATAAATAAATAAAAATAATTAAAATATTTCAGGTAATTTCTATACAATTGGGCACAGACATGTCCAAAATACCCCAAAGCAGCACAGTAAGTTTGTATGAATAAATAAGGTGTGTCTCTGTAGCTGTGTTTGGTATGAAAGGGTTGCCAAACTATTTGCCATTTACAAAGTCTTGTGCTTGGATTTTGGGTGAGTTGTCACTTCTAAAAGACTTCTGGCACAGACAACACATAGGGGAGAGCAGTGTGTACTGTTCCCCTTGACTTTAGCAACACTTTTGACACTATCTTCTCTGATATCCTCACTGATAAGTGAATGAAATACAGACTAGCTAAACAGACAGTGAGGTGTATTGAAAACTGATGGAACGGTTGAATTCAAAGGCCTGTGACCAGCCTCATGAAGTCCAACTGGAGGCCAGTCAATAGTACGGTACTCAAGAGGTTGAAAGTGAGACCAATGCTGAATAAGATCTTCATTAGTGACGTGAATTGGGACAGAGTGCACCCTTAGCAAAGCTGCAGATGATACAAAACTGGGACAAGTGGTTTGTGTACCACATGCCTGTGTTGCCGTTCAACAGGCTGGAGAAATGGACTGACAAGAACCTCATGAAGTAAAGCAAAGGGAAATCAAAAGTCCTACGTCTGACACTGTGCCCCAGTACATGCTGGGGGTTGACTGGCTGGAAAGTAGTTTTTCAAAAAAGACCCATGGCAACCTATTGAACGCCAGGTTGAATATGAACCTATGGTGTGCCCTAGCAGCAAAGAAGGCCAACTGCACCCTGGTCTGCACTAGCAAAAGCATCACTAGCAGGTTAAAGGTTGTGACCTTTTCCATCTGCTCAGATCTGGAAGACACACCTGGAGTGCTGGGTCTAGCTCTGGGCTCCTCAGTACAACAGAAACATAGACATTCTGGAGACTGTCCAGAAAAGGAGCAAAAAGGTAATTAATGGTGTGGAACATCTTTCATATGAGGAGAGGCTGAGAGAGCTGTGGCTGTTCTGCCTGGAGAGAGAAAGCTCAGAGAGATCTTATCCATGTGTACAAATACAGGATTGGGGAATTAAAGACAACCGAGTCAGGCTTTTCTCATTTGTGCTCAGTGACAATACAAAAGGCAGTGAACATAACTTGACAGATAGGGAAATCCCATAAGAAAAAACTTTTAACTGTGAGGATAGCTGAACACTGGGACAGATTACCCAGAGAGGTAGTGAAGACTCCACCCTTGGAGATAATCAAAACCCAACTGGACATGACCCGAATAAACCGGTCTAGTTAATCCTACTATAAGCAGCGAATGTGGACTAGATGAGGTCTTGTTCAAACTCAACAACTTATGATCTGTGATTCTGCAAACAATTTAAAATAGAAGAGCTTCTTCCCATTTCATAACTTCAAATAAACCTGCATCAAACTGAATCACCTTCATTAGATGCAATACTTACTACTGTTTGCTTGTTATTTACATTGTCCAGCTTGCCTAACCTTTACCACATCCAGTTCTCACTGCTCTTGTCACTCATGTGTTCGGTTGATCTTGGAAATTAGAACTTGTTATTTAAAAAGAGAGAAGTACGTTCTCAGGCAAATCAGACTGAAGCCTCACATGTGAATTTAGCCTCTCAGAGAATCCTCTTGAAATCCTGTCAGCCACAACAGTCATAGTCATGATCCACCCTCACATATGAGGATTTGATGAAGACTCAGTGGAGGGTGCTGTGTTTCTCAAACACTGGGACTGATGAACAGCTACAAATGGAAGATACAAGTGAAACAAGGTTAAATTGGCTGTTTACGTGATGTTTACATGATCACATGATGGTTACATGGTGGTTACATGATTCTTTTTCTCTCCCTGAAGAGAAATCCCTGTGTCTGAGGAATTTGCTTATGTGATTGGTGCCAAATGAACTTCCAACAGTCTGTGGTCATGTTCCCAACAAACCTGCCATGGAGATATTTCTGCTTTGTTTCTTCTGATAACTTTCATAAAGCCAATTCCAGTTACAAACCCATTAACCCAAAGCATGTTAAGGAATACATAAATGGGTTTTCTACATATAGGAAGGTGTGCAACATCTGCAAAGAAATATAACAATCATAAAGAGATCAGCCAGCTCTGTTTTCATAGCAGTATTTGTAGAAATACTTCCCTCTGCTACCAGCTTTCATTGTGTACTTGCTTATACAAACTAGAATATAAACATATGTTTCTGATAAAAGTATTTATATAGAAAGGCATTGTCCTAGTAAGACAGCACTATTTTTCCAGTAAAAATTATCTGAGGAAAATATGAAACTGAAAAATGCTTAGTTAACTTCTGGATGTTAATTCTGAATTTAGCTTTCCTTCTTTCTTCCTTTTTTTGGTTGGGTTAAGGCAGAAATGATATAATGAAGAAAGTTTTCCACAGTGTATTTCTTAGAATAATTAAAGTGATAAATAGGAAAAGAACCTTAAGAGAATTTTTTTCTTGTGAGTCTCGCAACCCAAACTTTTAGACCCAGTCAAATTACAAAAGCTTCGTATAAGCAGATGAATATGTGGCTACTTAACAGAAATAATCTTTGAACCTTCTGGCCTTATCTTTTTCTTATCATTTGTTTTTCTTTTATACTATCCATTGTTGCAATTGATTCAAGCTCTCTCCATCTTCTAGCAAATAAATTTCAGCATCAGTTAATTGGAAATCTTCACTATATTTAGTTCTTACGTTTTATAGATTTATTTTTCTTCTTTTTTAAACCAAATAAACTGCTGCAAAATTCTAGTTGCTGAGGTTCTTCATATTTTTAACTCACATTGCTTTTCCTAGCAATTTTGTGCTTAGCTTTGTTCAATTACTAAGTCAGTTCTGTTCCTCTGAACTTGAAAAAGTTGCTTGAAGTTAAAATCCCTCAGAAAGAAGTACGTGCTGAGGCAGGACTGTCATAAAAAACAGATTTATGAACAATGTATTATTTTCAAGTTCTTTTGACATCATGTTCACAATTTTGTGGTGTCACCCCTTCCACCCAAACAACCCACCATCACCAGCACCAACAACTAAACACTGAACAATTTAACAGGCTATTTTGTTGAAAGATCTACTGGCTGCATACAGAATTTTTATTTATTGTAGTCTTTGTAAAGCTGCTTAATTAAATACACTTGAGAATGTTTCTAATTTCAGAGGGTGAACTAAGTCCTTTTTCTGCCTTATCTTCTGGCTACTGTATTAAGATCTTTCCTAAACCCTGAGCTTGAATACATGTCCATTAGACAACAGTCTGGCCTCAGCAGGCTTTGCTTCAGCTTCTGGGTTTGATGTTAGAGATATCAGTATGTAATTTTCCATTAGCATCATGGTTATCAATTCAAAATAATTTGCGTTATTCAAGGGTGGATGGAGATTGTCCAGGTAATGTGTTGATGCAGGTGATTGTCAGTACACTATACATTTAAGGAAAGGTTTTTCCTGATATTTCCTACAAACCAACCAATACTACAGAAAATGGACTATCTTCTGAAAGACAGTGCATCTCCATAAGCAGAAAAATCTACTCCTTACAGTTACTGTATTGTGCAACTGTAAAATCTACTCTTGTCTTCCAGTGGTGATAAAGGACTGTATCAAGTTCTAGACAAATTAGGACAAAAATTTTGCAACCAGAAGTTTAATTTTTCACTTTGCATGGCCATAAGGGGCCACGTCAAAGAGAATCATCAGTCTACTGTCATCTACTGAATGCAAAAAAATATTTTTTGACTTAAGTTTGTTAATAAGAAAGAGTGAAAGAGAAATTCCTAGAAGGGAACATGAGACAGAACTGAGAGTTAAAACAGAAGTCTTTGCTCAGAAATACACAAAACAAAAAGAGAGAGATGATGTCTAGTTCAACTCATTTCTAAGGATTCTCATAATTTTTTTTTTTATTTTTTTTTAAATGTAGTAAGCACTGTCTGTTCTTAGACTGGGTCTCAGAAGTGTTGGTTGTAGTTTTGGAGTTCTCTGAGACTAATTTTTGTGACTCAGTTCTTTGTCTATGAAATAAGGATACCACAAGTCACCTGGGCATAACACAAGCATTCCGAGATCACTGTTGAGAAGTGCTACAGAAGAGCAATATACTGCTCATCACTATAGCATTTCTTGCTTTATTTTTTTAAAGTGGTTCCACTTCTTGTGCTGCCTCAGCTTTTTGCAGCATAAGCACGTATGTAATTATTACATACACATAAATTGAGTGAATTTCAAGTGCCAGGAGTGGGCACACACTCTCCTTATTCAGAATTTCATAAGGGGTGTTAATATGCAGAGTTGGTGTGTGCACTTGGCAGCTGCACTGACATGATAGAGTGTCAGCTTCTTTGTTAATGATCCGCACAGGAAAGTATCCTCACACAGGCCTTGACAATTGACATACCATTACAGTCTATTGCGTCAATAATCCATGCATTCAAGTGCTCCCCACTCTTCCAGGCAAGCCTGACACAATAGTCTATAATAGCTCTGTGCAGTATGTGAACAGGAGTCCTTGATATTAGAGTACGATGACTCTAAAAGAGACGATATGATCTAGTGTGTAAATGATCCATGTATTATAAGTATACTGATCCTCAAGGATCTTTGGATCTGATATAGTCTCAAGGAGAGTTTCCTTTTCCAAAAAAAATTACACAGGATGTTTGAATTTTAAAACAAAAGCTTTTCTTCTTGAAAAATTACAGCAGAAATGTAGACTGACATCCTTAACATCTGTGCAGGGAATTGGAGCTGGAAATTGGTATGAAGTCCTGCTCCATCCTGACGACATTAAAATCTCACCTTCTTCCTCAGTAACGGCTCTCTGTGGATTGAATCACACAAGCTGCCTGCCGTGGCAAAAATAATCTGTGACTCTTTTAGCACTCCACAATCAATGATCCAAATCTATGTCTACACAATCATCATTGCTGTGACCACAACGGGGCAGTGGCACAGCCAGGTTAGTTAATATTGCAACCAAGCAGCCCATCATGGCATGGAACTGTGCCTGCTTCATAGACGGATGAATATTCACTCAGGAAGCAATTGCTGAGCACCCTGTTGTCCCAGGTAGGAGTTTTGTGGCATCTGAATTAGCTGGTTTTTAAGCTAACTTTCATGTCTACCTTGCATTGCAGTGATTGCAGTGTGGTTGTACACTAATCATCAGTGGCATGCCAAGGCTCTTTTACCTGTGCCAGCTCTAAACCAACAGGTTACTAAATTCTGCATATTATTTTTCTAGAAACAAAAATAAATATTCAAAAGAATGAAAAAAGAACTGATTCACTTGCTAGTGTCTTTGTCAGGATATCCAGAGAGAGCAATTTAAATACAGCTGTGCATAATGGTAACACCTGATAGTAGTGATAGGTCAAGCCAAAAGTCTGCCATTTGATTTCTATCACATTACAAGAAGATGCCAATTTATTGGTTTTGCTGTATCTCCTACATAACTGTCAGGCTGCTTTACCTACGGTGTTTTTTAAGGAGCTCTTAGAGGCACACAGTGCCTTGAAAGCTTCCATAGGGTATCCTTTGAGATTTTCCTGAGTGTTCATGTATATGCTCGTGTGTGTGTGTTTGCAGTGATGTGGTCCTCTAAAATAAGAAACTAGTATCCAAACACAGACCACTGGGCAGCTGTCAGAGTTTGTACCAGATAAGACCAAACCTTCAGACCTTTGTTCAGTATGCATCTTTCAATGGACTTCCTTTCTGTCATTCAACCCAACAGGATTTGTAATCACTTTACTTGCCTACATACTGGTTTCATAAAGTTGAAGCTTCCTGCTGAGTTTGGGTTTTTGTTTGTTTGTTTGTTTTTCAAAATAAATATACCAGGTGGTCATTCAGACACGGCCTCTATATTCTGAATAGCTAGGAAGCAGAGAAAGGCCACTTTTAAAATCAATTTTCCTTTTTGTCTTCTACTCTGTTTAAAATGGGCTCTTCATCTACATATTCTCTCAGGGGGGACATTCCTATAACCCAGCCTATACAGGAAGGAGGCCAGGAGGTTTCTCTCCCCATTAATCTTAAAATAATTTCCTTTCCTACTTCCCAATGACTGAAAGAAGGGTCCTTTATTTGTCAGTTACTGTAAGTAGCTTTCCTGAAATGGAAAAAAATGGTGCTACAGGCCCTACATCTTACCTTTAGAGGTTTAGTGCATATGTCTGTCTGCTCGTAAAGAGAAAACTGAGAGAAACTGGTTTTGGTGACATTTAGACATATGCAAAGTGGATGTTATATGGTACCACTCTGACTTGTACAAGAATATGGCAATACCTATTATCTGCTCAAACTGACTACCTTATTATTGCAGCATTCGTATGATCATTGTTCAGCAGTCTCTGGAAACAAAGGCTATTTTTAGTTAGTGACTTTTGACATTAATATGCATCAGGGACAGTCTGTAAGTTCTTCTGGCATTTGTTATAACAAAACTGTAGTCCTAATCATGCTGGGTAGGATTCAACTCACTTAACTACAACCAACTTAAAGTTGGGTATCTAGTCTAAGCTAATCTTCTAGTCTCCATTCACAATCATCAGAGAAGTAGGTACTTCCAAGGGACAGTTGATCCTATTCTAAAATAGCTATATAAGACAGAATTAATTGGAAATGCTGATCTTTCGCATAGTTAAATTTAGGTGGCAGGGATCCTGTGCGTGTTTTATATGATCCATGTGTGTCATGCTTGAATCTCAAGGTCCCAGCTGGAACTCAGTTGTACTGAATGCTGCACTGATTTAAATAGATTTAGGAGTCATGTCATTATAGCTATCCATAGACTTCAGGGGTTTCACTTCTCTAATTTTAGGCACATAGCTTGAATGTTTAAGTATTTAAGGTCAGTGCCTAAACAGAAGTTCTGAATCACTGGAGGAATTGTCTCCTTCTGTTTATGATGGAAGGAGTCTGCTACTCTCTTAAAATATCTGCCTGTGATTAAGTGGTGTAAATTCTTTTTTACCTTTCTTTTTCGCAGCTACTCTGTAGGAAAGACCTTGGAGTCAGCTGTTTACTTGTCTTTGGGTTTGTTGGTTGGTTTGGGTGCTTTCACACTTAAATATGAAAAGTTGCTTTATATCTTGTTCAGGAGAAACAATGTTACATTAGTTGCCTTCTGCTGTATCTGGATAAACAGGAATTGCTTTCAGAATAACCTTAATTACTGCTTGTACTGAAATGGTTTGCTGTATCAGGGCTAGTAAATATCTCAGGTTCACATCCCCAAACTATCCCAAGACAGATCAGCAGCACCACATGCTGTAAAGGAAAAGGAAACCTCATTTACAGTACAAAAATGTGGTATATAAAAAAGACTAAAACAGTGAGAAATAAATAGCCTCTGTCATGCTTTGATTTTTTCCCTCTTTACATATATTATTTCATGCAAATAACGACATTAACACTATACTTAAGGTTGAGTTTCTAATTGCAGAAAGTCAGAAATTTCAGATTTAATGTTCCCATCATAATACAGTGGAATACTGAACCCAAAGTGACAAAACTCTCTACAATTGTTGATCCTGAACTAAGGCATTATTAGCTGCATTTTTTCTTTCTTTTTTTTTTTTTTTCTTTTAGTATGAGAGCCACTAGGCTTTATATTCAATATTAGTAGACCAGCTTATTATTTATACAGATCTGTTTAGAATGCTTCCTAGGTCAGCCTGTTCTCAAGAGACCCTGCAGTTGGACTGGAATCCTACCAGTAGAATATAAATAAACACTGATCTGGGAAGGATGGGGGTGGGGACAAGGCAGGGGGGTGGGGGGGCAGAGAAAGAAGAAAGAGAAGAAATGGCCACTGCGAGACTTCGGTCAAATGTGATGGAAGTGAAGATTTTTGGTGCACACCTTTTGTTGTTTTTACTAATTTATCCTTCAGTGTGAGCAGTAAACTTTAGTCACATGATATTATGCTGAGAGTTTGTTAACTGAACATAACCACGAACAGATACTTTTGAAATGCACATCTCCTTGGCATGAACCTTGGGAAATTAAAATAGAATAACACACATCAATGCTAAGACGAGCTTTACTCGGCTTTGAGCACAATAGATGTAGCTTCTTTTTCTTTTGAATTACTTGGTGACAGACTGGTAACAATGAAGGAAAGACCAAGATACAATTTCATTCAATAGCATTGAGTTCTTGTACTTAAATGCATAATAGTAGAAGGTTACCGTCCTAGGTAAATATTTAGTTACCTGTTCAGCTGGGAGACACAGGATTTTCATACTGCTTTGTATTTATATTTAATGAAGCTTCTACCATCCATGGATTGTGCTGTTTCACTGCAAGCTTTACAAGATTAAGGTAAATTCAAGCCACAATATGACTCAAGAAAAGTTCAAGGAAATCGTGTGATGGTACTGTTCATATCTGTCCCCAGAACTTTTCACTGGCTGTGCATGACTACAGGCATGCTTATTTCTAAATAACAAGCCCTACAAATGGTGAAACCAGTAATGATTTACTAGTAGCCCATAGCTCTGTTACAGACACTCCAACTGATTTTAACATGAGTTCCTCTAGATAGAAAACTAAAAATGATCCAGTAGCTGATAGACAGGTATAATTTATTGCTGTCTAGATACAGTGGATATTGGATTACAGTTAAAGTCTACTTATTATAAACTGAATGGTATTCTAATTAATAATCCTCTCTAGAAAGATATGTTGTCCTGACAAACTACAGCCCAAATGCTGAAGGTATACATTAAAAAAAAGGCAGTTTTCCCTGTTCTCTCTACCTGGTCTTTACAGAGTATGCTCTGAAGAATGGATTATATGAGTGACTCTGATCCCCTGGGTATCTGTCACAATGAGATATCATACTTAGATGAGTACTAAAGATGAGCAGTTAGGATGCAGAATTGAAACTTATATATCTGCATACGAGGATTTTGTTGTGTGCTGATCTCTACAGATACGTTTAAGAACTTGTTATTTTTCTGAAATTGCTGCCATATGTTCAGTGGTACGGCATAAAGCAAGCTGAAAATTATTAAAATTAATCTGTAATAGTGGACAACTATAGTTTATGGCACACTGATTTTCATCATCTTGCTGGTTTCTGAATGCATTCACCCTGAAATGCAGTCAGACTAAAAGTCTTCCTGGTAGTTCTACAAAAGGGTAAGGTGTAACAGGATTTCCATATTCACTCAGAGTTATTCCTATAGCATAAATGGGAATCACAGTTGAGATTTGCTTTGAAGCCATAATCTGAAATGTTGGTATTTGTATTTAAAATGTACTTATTTGCTTATATTATACTGTGCTCTTTGGCAAAGTCCCCACTTACCTGTACAAGCTGTACTTAAAATACATAACCTATAGGAAATATCAGGTAAATACTGATGAAAAAAGCAGCCCTTCTTCCCCACTAGCACCACACACTGATCTCAAGTCATCTGATATAATCTGAAATAACAGCAGTGGTTTTTACAAAAGTAGTCCTAGATTTTTTACCCTTATGATGGCTTTTCAGACAGCAACTTGTATTGAGATGAAATGCAGTAAGGATGCTGCTTCATATAAAACATGGCAATTACTTGTTTGTTTTAAATATGAAAATGTCACTGGTTTTCTTTCTATTTACTTGCTTTTTATTTACTAACTGCCCACTAATCAGGCCTGTAGTAGCAAAATATTTATGTACCCCTGCACAAACATGTACGCACGCATACTTTCTTCTATAAACATGAAGTATGACTATATATATTATCTATATAAGAAAGGACAATAGAATTAAACAGACCACATATCCCAAATAAATTGGCCCAACTGTAAAACTGTTAAGGATTGAGTAGGATTAACTTTGAAGTAAGTTTAAGTTAAGTGTAACACAAGCTGTGGAATGAATCTGGGCTAGAACATAAAGACATCCAAATGGTGGCTCACTCAGAACACACTTTCCTTAGGCGTACGCGAGGTTGGTTCCTTGACAATTGTTTACTAGCAGCTTTTAAGACACAAACAGCTGTGAGTGACAACAGTCTGTCACAAAATTTGTCTAAGTTCATGGCAGAGAGCTGCAAACTCTGACACCTACTGAAAGAGGTATCGTATTTGCAAGCAGTCAAAAGTGATTGAAAACCAGATGAATCTGTTAGGATACCTCATGCCATTGAACACTGTTGCCTATGCCAAATATGCATTCGTAATCTACAATCTGTTATCTACTAGCACTGATGCTATGAGGTAGCATTGTTAAGAGTTTATTAATCTGTAGAAATCTACTCTGAAATAAAAACTCGTGTTTCATCAGAAAGAAATCAACATGATTCATAAGATTCAACCATCATTATCACAGATGGAGTATTTAGAATACTCTCTCCTCTGAGTTGCAGCTTTTTATTATGATTTCTAAAAGAATATAGAAAAAAAAATATCAATAGAAGGATTACACATCAGAGGAATATGTTGCAAAATCTACTGGCTTTAATCATAAAGAATTATGCTTGGGATAACCACAGTTGTAATTACATGCATAGACACTCTGATTGCATACCATGATGGGCAACAGATTTGGTAGTACCGTTTCTGTTATTTAATTATTAGATTTGGCCTGGAAATGTTCCTCCTTGATTGTACTTAGCTTAATCAAATATGACTTCAGCATCTGAATTGGCACAAACCCTGAAGGAACCCACTGAAATAACAATGAAGTGAAAAGCTATTCTTTCATTCCTTTACATCTTAATTTAGCAATTTCTGGAAGGACCAAAGAGCCAGGCCAAGTGCCAGGAACAGGCGAGCTCTGTGAGCTCCATTAATGGAAGTGTAAGCAATACAGCGGTGCCTGCTCGAGGGCTTGTCTACACGTGGGAAAGTGGTGTCGGTGTAACAAGCCATAAGGATGTAGCTGCACCAGTGCTGACATTCCTCCTCTTCCCAAACCCAAAGTCTTACTGCTGTTGCTGCTGCAATTGAATGCTCCTGACGGGATGTCTCAAGAGCCCCAGGGGATGACACCCAGAGACCTGGCTGACTGCAGGCAGGACTCTGAGGTGGTGGGATGAGGGGCAACAGCTCCCTCTCCTCCTCCTCCAGTCCAGGTGGACTCCCACTCAACCACCACCAGCTCTAGATATGTGACAGCAAGAACAGAGATGAGGCAAATCTCCTCCAGCTGTGGTTACTTTAGTTAGGCAGTGAATGAGGCATGGGTGCTCCTGTTGGATACAGAGGCCACATTCACCAAAACACCTGGGAGTATGATTATTCACCTGGTTGGTCCTAAGCATGATGTGGATACTGTGTACCTGTTGATCTTGTTCTTCATGGCACTTTGCATGATGTACTGTGGCAACGTTGCTCCCTCTTCTTGCCAAATCAGCAATATTTCATATATGCTATTAGGTACACTGTGCCAAACACAATCATTACTGAAGGATTTGGGATTTTACAGTAAGGTGTAACAATCATGCATGAATTTAACTAAAAATTAAAATACTTTCGTTTTCAATGTAATATCAGGAAATCAAACAAAAATCCTTAATTTTTGCTTTTTTTGTTTGTTTGTTTTATCTTTATTTCATTTTCTCTTTCACTGATCGGCAAAGCTAATGAGTTTTTGCCCACTATTACCTATCCATTACTGTTACATGTGCATTATTGCAATCAGGATCATCCTTATGGTCATGGACCCATTGTGATGGATGGTATAAAGCAAAGAATGTTATTCAAAGACAAAACCAGATAAAGCAAGAGAAAACAAGTTTTGTCAAACAAGCAAAGTGAACAGAACAATAAATATTTCACATGTTAGTTTCACATTTCCATTTGTAGTATATTGTTATACTTTCCACAAAAAATAAGTAACATGAGAGGGTAAAAAAAGAGCATCACCTGTAAAAATCGCTCACTTACTGAATACACCTGCATTCTGTGTATTACTTGGGAACAGTTTATACTTCTGGTTTACTACCTGTTGCTTATACCGGTGACTAGATTAGCTGAGCTAATTTTATTTTTCCTATTATATTTCCTAAAATGTTTTACATGGAAGACCATGAATAATCAATTATAACATTTTGAAGGTTTCAGGGTCACAGAATCACAGAATGGTTGGGGTTGGAAGGGACCTCTATAGATCATCTAGTCCAACCCACCTGCTAAAGCAGTTTCACCTAGAGTAGATCTCACAGGGATGTGTCCAGGTAGGTCTTGAATGTCTCCAAAGAAGGAGAGTCCACAACCTCTCTGGGCAGCCTGTTCCAGTGCCCTGTCACCCTCAAAGTAAAGAAGTTTTTCCTCATATTCAGATAGAACCTCCTATGCTTCAGTTTGTGCCCATTGCCCCTCATCGTGTCATTGGGCACCACTGAAAGGAGTCTGGTCCCATCCTCTTGACATCCACTCTTGAGATATTTATAAATATTTATCAGATCCCCTCTCAGCCTTCTCTTCTCCAGGCTGAACAGACCCTGCTCTCTCAGTCTCTCCCCATAAGAAAGGTGCTCTAGACCCCTAATCATCTTTGTAGCCTGCCACTGGACTCCAGTAATTCCTTGTCCTTGTTAAACTGGGGAGCCCAGAACTGCATGCAATACTCCAGATGTGGCCTCACCAGAGCCGAGTAGAGGGGGAGGACAACTTCCCTCAACCTGCTGATCACACTCTTCTTAATGCACCGCAGGATACCATTAGCCTTTTTGGCCACAATGGCACGTTGTTGACTCATGGTCAATCTGTTGTCAACCAGAACTGTCAAGTCCTTCTCTGCAGTGCTTCTTTCTATCAGGTCCACCCCTAACCTGTACTGGTGCCTGGGGTTATTCCTCCCCAGATGAAGGACCATACACTTGCTCTTGTTAAACTTCATTAGGTTCTCCTCTGCCCAGTCCTCCAGCCTGCTCAGATCTCCTTGAATGGCAGCACAGCATTCTGGTGTGTCAGCCCTTCCTCCCAGATTGGTATCATCAGCAAACTTGCTGAAAGTGCACTCGGTCTCTTCATCCAGGTTGTTGATGAACAGGTTGAACAAGACTAGACCTAATACTGACCCCTGGGGAACCCCTCTAGCTACAAGCCTCCAACCAGGCTTTGCACTTTTACAAATAAATCATTAAACAGTTGCCAAGAAATGTATTTCAGGGCACTTGAAATACCCTGATTTTTGTGTCACATTTTATTTATTAATAGGCCCAGATTGTTTGCTCAAGAGGCATTTCAAGATCGTATACAATTTGCTCTATGTTTAACAGAAATAAACATTTCGCAAGAAGAAATATTCAGTCATGAAGAATTGTTATGATGTTGAGAAAAGTCTGATGAGTGTAGGCAGCAGTGTTTTAGGGATGAGTGCTGATGTACTGGTAGTTTTCTCACTGTTTAATGATAGTGAAACGAATTAGTTTAACGTACTGAAAAGTCAAGCTTATTTTGGTTGAGTCACAAGTTAGAAGCAAGTAACATATACATTTTTTTAGCATTTTAATTAATAGCACTTTAATTAAAACTCAGGAATTTAAAATATTACTGTATTTTAGTGGCTTTTAGACTCAGACTAGCTTAGTTAACCTCTGGCATAACTTTTGTTACATCTGCAGTCCCATTACCAAGACTGTGTTCGGGCAGGAGATTATGACCTGGTGGTAATTATGGAGACATGGTGGGACAGCACACATGACTGGAATGTGGTCATGGATGGCTATGTCCTTTTCAGGAAAGACAGGCCAGCCAGGCATGCTGGTGGAGTTGCTCTTTACGTGAGAGAGCAACTACAATGTATTGAGTATTGTCCAGGCATGAATGAGGGGTGAGTTGAGAGTCTATGGGTGAAAATCAAGGGGCAGGCTGGCAGGGGTGATACTGTTGTGGGTGTCTATTATAGGCCACCAGATCAGGGTGAGGAAGTTGATGAGGCCTTCTACAGTCAGCTGAGAGCAGCCTCACAGTCACAGGCCCTGGTTGTCATGGGGGATTTTAACTTCCCTGATGTTTGCTGGAAGGACCATTCAGCCAGCCACCCACAGTCTAGGAGGTTACTCCAGTGCCTTGATGATAACTTTCTGTTGCAAATGGTGGAGGAGCCGACTAGGACAGGTGCACTGCTGGACCTCATCCTCACTAACAAGGAGGGTCTGGTTCAAGCTGCTGGTTGAAGCTGTTTGAGGGCTGCCTTGGATGCAGCAACCATGAAATGGTGGAGTTCAGGATCTCCTGTGGCAGGAAAAGAATAGCAAGCAGTATTGCAACCTTGGACTTCAGCAGGGCAATCTTTGGCCTTTGCAAGCAATTGCTAGGGAAAATCCTATGGGCAACGCTGCTTAAAGGTAAAGGGGCCCAAGATAGTTAGTTAGTGTACAGGGACTGCTTCTACCAGGCACAAGATCAGAGCATCCTAAGACATAGGAAGTCAAGGAAGGGAGCCAAAAGACCTGTGTGGTTAAACAGGTAGCTGCTGGGTAAGCTCAAGTGGAAGAGGAGAGTCTATAGATCATGGAAGGAGGGGCTGGCCACTTGGGAACAATATAAGGCTGTTGTCAGAGGATGTAGGGAGGCAACTAGGAAAGCTAAGGCCTCCTTAGAATTAAACCTTGTGAGAGGGGTCAAGAACAACAGAAAGAGCTTTTTCAAATACGTGGCAGATAAAACTAACACCAGAGGCAATGGCAATGTAGGCCCACTGATGAACGAGGTGGGTGCCCTGGTGACAGAAGATACAGGGTTACTAAATGCCTTCTTTGTCTCTGTCTACTCTGCCGGAAGCTGTTCTGAGGAGCCCTGTACCGCTGAGGCCCCAGAAGAAGTCAGGACAATGGAGGAGTTTGCCTCGGTTGATGAGGACTGGGTTAGGGAGCAATTAGGCAATCTGGACATCCATAAATCTATGGGTTCAGATGGGATGTACCTGTGGGTGCTGAGGGAGCTGGCTGAGGTCAGTGCTGGACCACTCTCCATCATCTTTGCCAAGTCTTGGGACATGGGAGAGGTGCCTGAGGACTGGAGGAAATCAAATGTCACTCCAGCCTTCAAAAAGCACAAGAAGGAGGACCTGGTTAACTATATATTGGTCAGCCTCACCTCCAGCCCTGGGAAACTGATGGAATGACTTATCCTTGGTGCCATCTCAAGGCATATCAAGGAAAAGAGAGTCATTAGGGGCAGTCAACATGGCTTAACCAAGGGGAAGTCATGCTTGACCAACCTCATTGACTTTTATGAAGATGTAACGAGGTGGATAGGTGATGGCAGGGCCGTGGATGTGATCTACCTTGACTTGAGTAAGGCATTTGACAGAGTCTCCCACAGCATCCTCATAGCTAAACTGAAGCAGTGCGGTCTGGACGATTGTGTAGTGAGGTGGACTGCCAACTGGCTGAATGGAAGAAGCCAGAGAGTCGTGGTCAATGGGGCAGACTCTAGTTGGAGGCCTGTATCTAGTGGAGTGCCTCAAGGACCAGTACTGGGGCCAGTATTATTCAATATATTAATCAAGGATTTGGATGAGGGAATAGAGTGTGCTATCAGCAAGTTTGCTGATGACACTAAGATGGGAGGAGTGGCTGACATGCCAGAAGGCTGTGCTGCCATCCAGTGAGACCTGGACAGGCTGGAGAGTTGGGCAGGGAAAAATTTAATGAAATATAACAAGGGATAGTGTAGAGTCTTGCATCTGGGTAGGAACAACCCCAGCTTCCATTATAAAATAGGGCATGACCTATTAGAGTGCAGTGTAGGGGAAAGGCACCTTGGGGTCCTGGTGGACAGCAGGATGACCATGAGCCAGCACTGTGCCCTTGTGTCCAGGAAGGCCAATGGCATCCTGGGGTGTATTAGAAGGGGGGTGGTTAGTAGGTCCAGAGAGTTTCTCCTTCCCCTCTACTCTGCTCTGGTGAGACCGTATCTGGAATGCTGTGTCCAGTTCTGGGCCCCTCAGTTCAAGAAGGACAGGGAACTGCTGGAGAGAGTCCAGTGCAGAGCCACGAAGATGATTAAGGGAGTGGAGCATCTCCCTTATGAGGAAAGGCTGAGGGAGCTGGGTCTCTTTAGCTTGGAGGAGACTGAGGGGTAATCTTATTAATGTTTGCAAATATACAAAGGGTGAGTGTCATGAGGATGGAGCCAGGCTCTTCACAGTGACAACCAATGATAGGACAAGGGGTAATGGGTTCAAATTGGAACACAAGAGGTTCCACTTAAATTTGAGAAGAAATTTCTCAGTAAGGGTAACAGCACTGGAACAGGCTGCCCAGGGGGTCTGTGGAGTCTCCTATTCTGGAGACATTCAAATCCCTCCTGGACACATTCTTGTGTAACCTCATCTAAGTGTTCTTGCTCCGACAGGGGGATTGGACTAGATGATCTCCTGAGGTCCCTTCCAATCCCTAACATTCTGTGATTCTGTGATACATCAGGTATTTAAGAATAGGTCTTAGAATTATATGTCTCTCCTTGTCTTTTGGATGTTTCCTAAACTATTGAAAATACAATATTGTCTCAGAGCTCTGAAGGAGCTTTATTGACCTGAGTCAATGCTGCAGCTCTGATTCTGCCCACGATTGCTGAATTTTTATAAGGCACCTCAGAATTACTTGCTAAATTTGTTGTTAAGACAGAAATGAGTATTCATAACAGATTAAAAATGTATTGGTGAAAACATCATATAAAAACTGGGCTTTTGACTGTTAAAACTTTATTAAATCAAGGTTTCTAGATCTTTGATTTAATTTGTAAGAGTACTGGCCAGACTTCTTCACTGCCTTTAAGTAGTTATCTGTTTCTACCTTGATCATAAATACCTCTCTACTTGCACAGCTTGCAGATCAAACTCCATTTCACTGCAGCATGAATCCTACAAAGGCTTAATGATTGAATCTGTAGCTCTCCCATCCATTTTACCCTCTCTCATCCTCAAAGATACTTTTATTCAAAAATATTTTATTTGCACAAGAGTATCTTCCATATACAGGGAAGGCTTTGCACAGCTGGGATGATACAGGGTGTACTGCATTCTTTTGGGTAGTATTGCATTGATAGAAGGTAATCCCATCAGAATTTTCCAATAGAACACTGAGACACCATATTTTTAGTCTGAAAGGCAACATGCACATTACTAAACACCATAGAAATAGGTTTTGTTATTTTCATAGGGATAGCTAAAAATATGGGATCTTGTAGTTTTATCCAGTAAGAAAAAGAATTAGGTAGTAAGCATCCTCATACACATTTTTAAAATGCCTTTGCAGATTCAGATATGTTTATGCTTCTGTCTTTGGTATGTTTATACTCTCATCAGAGCATTTACTGCTAATATTACTATCAATTGTTATATGCTAAGGTAGTTTTCAGACTTCCTAGCTGGAGTGAACTTACCACTGTATTGCATTCCATATATGCCTTCATGAAGGTGACTGCAGTCTAATTTATGCTGAAAAATCTTACTCAGCTGAATTATGTTTAAAATACATTCTGTAGTTTGTTAAATGTATTTCAACAAATTAAAATCTCTTTATATCCCTGATGTTAACATGCAGGTTCTCTTCACGAGGAGCATAAGTCTTGTATTGTTAGAAGATATTTCGGTTTAAACTATTACAGCTAATATTCAGATAGATCACAATGTTAACCTTATTTGACTGGTTCTGAAATTTAAAGGGCCAGATGGTAGCTTCCTGTTCTTCCTTAGTGCATGTCCAGAAAGATCTGGATACCTAATAGATTTTTGAATGTAGAATTGAGGGTCAAGGCTGAATATAAACCTTCAACAAGCTGTGTCCTTTGTATCTGGATGATTTAAAGTCCTTTCACACAGCATGCTGGACAATTTTCAGAATTAAAAAATTGCAAGATGCAAAAAAAAAAAAAAAAAAAAGAAATTGTTGTTTTGATGAAAAAAAATATAAAAAACCAAAAATACAGGAAAAGCCCAGCCAGACAAACAAAAAAACCCCAAGCCCCAAACAAAAGCGGAGCATTGCTGTATTTGTCTGTCATTTACTTCTTGAATATGTGAATGGTTAAATTGGTGACCCTGGAACAATGGGGAAGTATAGTCCTTATTTGTCATATGAAAAATAGGATAAATACAGTAGAATTTTGTGAAACTTGTTGTGAACACAGACGAATACTCTTTCTGTACAATGATTATGTCTCCTGGTTTAATAAACTTGTCACCTGCACAGCAGTTTATGAAATGTTTAAGCTAATGTTACAGGATAACAAACAAATAATGGTACTGCAGATACATAATGGTAGGTGTACTTCAGTATGAATAAATTATAGGAGTCTCAGTGAGCACCGAATGAAGCCATTGTTGGAAGAAAAGAGTCTGAACATTTCTGGGCAAGAATGTGTTTATCTGGGTGCTCCAGGGTGAAGTGACCAGATAAAGATTCTCTGTTACATCCACAGCATTGGAGGTGTTTAAAATATAGACCCATATTTCTAAATCCTTCCTTTGGATGAAAATTACAAGAAGAAACAAAATGCTACCAATTAAGACTGGGAGTTCAGGTCTGTCCCTTGATGCACCACATCTTACTTTACAGAGTCTGACTGAAGAGCTTGGTGCAAGTCAAACCATCTAGCTTCAGTTTTCAGTCTACATGACAACATGTGTTTTAAATTTGTAAAGTGATTTTCCTTCACTCTCTTTAGCCCAGATTCTGTCTGAGGGAAATCTCACTGTCAGTTCCTTGCCAAGATGAACACCTTGGGAATATAAATAAATTGCTATGGCTTAAAATTCTGAGCCTACTTAGCTTTTTTTTCCTTTGTTCCCTTGCTCACTTGCATACTGTGCATTATACCTTAAACTGCCATATTTTTGATGTTTGCGTCACTTTATTTTAAATTTAATGTCAAGACTACGCTAAAAAGGGAGACACTGGGCTGCTTTGACCCAGGAACAGAGGTAGCTCCGTGTCCTGACTTTTTCCTTCACTTTCTTTTTGCTGCAGAAGCAAAATATCATGTTAATGATTTTGTGTCCAGTGGGTAGCACAATAAAGAGGCTGAGGAGAGAGCTCTCTTTTTAGCCTTGTTCCTGACTGCTTGTTTTCTCAACTCTCGTGGCGTACAAGTCAAAGTG
Organism: Columba livia; assembly: GCF_036013475.1. Taxonomy (NCBI): domain Eukaryota; kingdom Metazoa; phylum Chordata; class Aves; order Columbiformes; family Columbidae; genus Columba; species Columba livia. Next base: position 67,441,117 of record NC_088602.1, read on the forward strand.
GTAACTTGTCTGTGGTATCTCTTCACTCCTGAGTTATTTCAATAAACAGATTAAATAGATCTTCCTGGCATGGAGAATTAATCTTTCAATGGGCAGAGACTGAGACAGCATATGAGTCTATACTTGTCGTATTATTTTCTGAAAGATCAATACCAGCCTCTACTAGAAATAGGAGAAGAAAGTTTACGTAGAGTCTTGGTCTGACCTACTGTGGCCATTCTTCCAGGCTTACATAGTAAGAGGCCAGAGAAATAACCACTGAGGAGCATAATATCCCAAGGGTTCTTTGTGCCAGGACATCACTGCCTCTTCATAGCTTTTCAATTATGTGTGTTTTGTGTCTTTTTAATTTGTTTATTTTTGTTTGGTGTTTGTTTTGTTGTGGTAGTGGTGGTTTTTGTTGTTGTTGTTGTTGTTTTGTTTGTTTGGTTGGTTGGTTGGTTTGGTTTGTTTCTTTGTGTTTCTTTCTTTTTTTTTTTTTTTTTTTTTTTTTTATTATAGCACTTACGAGGCCTTATTGAAAACATGTTTTAGTGTATATTCTGCCTGGCATATTGATATTCCATTCCAAGTGCCTGCTCCCCCCTGCAAATGAATTTCAAGTGTATAAATAAACTGTGTAAACTCTTTCATGGCTAAGCACTAGTGAATTGAGAAGTAGGAAATGAAAAAGATATCAGGAAAATTGCTCAGCTCCTTGGGATGAAAAGAGTCCAGCACTAATCATTGTCCAGTTAGTTTACACACGTTCCTTGCTACGTTGTTATTACTTCTGTCCTTTTTTAATGAAGCAAACATTAAAGTAATATTATTTCAGTTGAGGGTTGGTATCTATAGCTTATACCTTGTGATGTTAATTAAAAACATAATTTTTATGTACTTATCACAAAGGAAATATCATTTCATTAAAATCCAATTAGATTCAGACAATATCTGTAAAGACTACTGAATAACTGCTGTTTGAACATAGTCTGCTTTGTTCTATTTTCATCACCCGAATAAAAGCAACCACAACAAACAAACCAAAGAAAAGGATTTTTTGTATTAATCTCTGAGGTTACAGATCCACTCGCATTTAGAAAAGTGTTTTATGTGAAAAACATACCAAAGATTTTATGTTTCACAGACTGCTGCATGAGTGACCTTATTTTAGAAATTCTTATATTCATTCCCATATTTATATAATAAAATATATTTATTTTGATAGAATGGATGCCTTTGTATAAACAATTTGTCTCTGATAAAGTAATTCAACATTCTCACTAATATTGCAAGAATGCTGCAGAGTTTAATGGATTACTGCCTGCAAAGCAGTGAGGACTCAGGATAACACATAGTAAGTGCAATACAGAACAAGAATTGTTCCTCCATTTTGTCTTGCTATAATTAGCCGTCTTGCTCCATAGGCCGTTAACTTGCCATTGATTTAGTCACTGACTTTCCTTGAAAATCAGTGTGTATTTTCTCTATGAATTCGATCAGGAGATGTTTTAAAGCAGGTTGTTTTTTCTGCATGGATACTATTTTGGGGGGTAATATTTTTGCCTTTCAATCATGTGAGAGTCAATAATCAAGGGAGTGTGGCTGCCATACCTCTTCCCAAAGGATCAAATAAACAGAAGGGAAGAGGGGAAAGTGCTGATGGCTGTTGAAATTGGGATTTGACTAAATGGAGTCAACTCTAGCCTGGAAAAATGTTGATCCCAGCTGTAATCTCTGCATTGTATTGTTTTGTTTGTTTGTTTATTTAGAAGTTTGGGTTTTGTTTGTTTGGTTTTTTGTTTTTGTTTGTTTGTTTGTTTTTCTGTTTAAAAAAAAAATCCTAAGGGAAAGTAGGTGGCTAGTGATGAAGTCTGAACTCTCTGTGTCAGAATGCTGTTCCTTCTGATTCAGCAGTTAAGAATGAGTGCCACAAAAAAATAAGATACCCACACAGGAATAGCAGTTGCAGTGTTTCCTATCAGGAGTATCTGTAATCACTGAGTCAGTAATGCTGATTCAAGAGGTTTGCAAAGACAGACACTGATGTTGATAGAGAACTGAAACAAAACGGTTTTGTTTGTGTTAAATAACTGAAATTACAACCAAATAAAGGTTTGAAGAAAATCTACAAAAAGATCAATGTTTGTGTCCTCCCATTTTACAGAGAACCAATACCATATTTATTTGTTGCCTGCCTTATCTGTACTAAAACTTTAGTAATTCTGTTTGATAGTAGATTGTATTTGGATGATCCAGTTCAGTGGGGAAGAAGAAAGAACAAATGCTAATGTGCTATAGCAGGACTATGTACTGCAAAATGAGATTTCCTAGTTTTGGAGGCACTAGTGGCCTAGTAGGAATGAAGCCAGTGAAGGAATTTCAAGATAGGAAAATAATAAAAGAGATGCCCATATATACTGAGATAGGAGAGAGGTACGGGATGAAATTAAATAAGTTTTTAGTTGAATAAACATTTTATGAAAACAATTGAGAATTTATGAGACTGAACTTTTTCTTAACTAATATAGAAAATAAGCTGGTATAGAAAAATAAGCTGTGATGGAAAAGCAAGTTAATATAAAATTCCAACAGGAAACATTTTAATTGTGCATATACTTACTTTGTCCTCAATTGAGCAAGAGCACTGGATGGCAAAAATAGAATTCTCTTCTTTATTCCTATAGTACATCCCACATTTTATGAAGTCAGAATCCTCCTCTTCTTTCTTATAGCATACCAGAAATTTTATGAAGTGACTGATATTTTGATTTTGGCCTCAGTTTCTAACTCCTACAAAATGTCGAAATAAATCAGCTCTAGACCTCAGTTCAAAATCTGCTGCTTAATTGTGACTCTGAAAATAAAATTTTAATAGGAAAATGTTCATGGACAATATCACGAATAGAAAGGGATGCAGCTCTGGCAGTGTCTGCTTGGTTTTGTTCTGACATCATGTGCAGAGACATCTTCAATGAATGAGCATGACAAATAGTGTGTTGTTGAAAAGTAAAGCAATAGATAAATAACCTCTATAACATTCCTATCCACATCAGGGCAAAGGCCAGGCCCGTGCCTGATCCAGCTATCATGCAAGAAGGCTATTGAAAAAAAAAAAAAAGACACAATGTATTGCATATTATTATTGTAACTCTTCTTTCCTGGAAGTCAGCTTGGAATTGGAAAGCTGCTGCACAATTACTAAATAAATAAAGCTTAATAGATGGGCTTCACTGATCATCTCTGGCAAGAAAAACCACGTAAAGCTCCACGTATTCTCTACTTCAATTTAGAGAATTGAAGGTTTTGCTTCCTTTGTAAAACTACATATTTTGCCAAAAGCCAAGTTGCAATGGATATTTAACAGGAGCCTGACCTGCTAGAAATGGTTATTATGTATTGTCAAGTCAGAAATAAAAGCTGGCAATACCAGCATAGAGCCTGATTCAGCTCTTCTGATAGTCCAAATAGTCTTTTTCATTTTTACATCGGTGGGTATTTTTGCTGCACAAAACCTCTCAGAGTACAATCAAATATTATAATGTGGACCTCGTTACAAAACCACAGTATTCACACTGGCCTCTCTGAGCACTAGGCAATTTTTCTATTAGCAAATTAAACTTGGAGCTGTACGAAACTTTCATTGTTCACATATTTGTGTGAGAAGTGATAATTTCATTACTACTGTATTCAAAATTTGATTCAAGATGGAATGACACTTCCCTTTCTTCAAAACTGTCATATTTTATGGGGTATGACTCAAAGCAAAAATGACTGTATTTTTTCTGTCATCTTGTAAAATCTTAGGTTTTCCAAGGTTTTTGGAGAATTTGCAAAGAGGAGGCATTTTTCTCATAGCTCAGACTGCGCATGTAAGACTTAATGAGAGAAAGTAACGTATTTCAGAAAGATCACTTTTGGCAGTACAAGTGGTAGTATTAGTTCAGTGGAGCTACAAACTTAGCCTTCTTATGAAGGACAAATGCAATGTTGCCATGTTTTTGTCACATCAGCCCCAAACATTTTGTCCGTTAAGTTTACTTTCTCTTTTCATGAAAAAAAGGATGCAGCTTGAAGGTCAGATCCACAAGAACTCCAAACTATATCAGAGTGGTACACTCCAGGTATCAGCTACACAGAGATGAATCAGCAGATCTAACCTGATTATCTGTACCTCCTCTTATTAAGGCTGATAGCTAATCTGCATTTTACTATTGAGTTGAAATATAATCTGACCAAAATATTTAAGAGAAACTGAAGAACCAGAAATAAATTCAGTCCAGGTCCTCCTGAGACTGAAAAGCTTAATAAACTCTTCTAGTGAATGCATTTCTGCATTTTAAACTCTTGGTTACATGGTCAGTTGTCTGGTTTTGCCTCACTCTGCCTCATTACATCTTTGATGCAGAAGTGGAACATGATGCAGGAAAGGCTCTGAGCAGATACAGAAATTACTGTAAATACTTCTCAGATCCTGTGAGTTTTATCAATTATAAATGGCCACTGATATGAAGCCTCCATAATTTTTATAATTATCTTGATCATTTGAGACACATTCTTCACTGTGGGAAAGCTGAGAGACCATGCTTCACGAAGTAAAAATCTTAAAGAAAGTTAAAATCAAAATATTAAAACCAAAAAATACAAAAATCCATTATTTTCCTGCTTTCCAGAGCTGCAGCATAACCATGCTTGTGTGTGTGTGTGTTTGTTTGTTTATATTGGTTAATTGTTAGTTGTGGGTGGCGTTGCTTTTTTTACTGTTTGATTTTTTTTTTTTTTTAATGAAGGAAGAATAGACAATTTTCAAGGAAAGTATAGTGTTTTAAAAAGTTGACAGAAGGTACAACTTTATGTCAACAAATATGAAGATGTGGAGGACATTGTAAATGCTCTGCCTAGGCAAAGGACATGGTATCATAGACAATTAAACAGTTTAACAATATAAATGGCCAAGAAAGCTGAGAGCACTGAGTTGTATCTGGGGAAAAAAGGTATTCCAGAAGGTGGAAAACAGACTTTGGAAAGATGATCTTCTTTTAGTGATATTATGCCAGGATGTGCTCCCTTTCAGCATATAAAGCATCTCACTAACTCAGGAACTTGTCATTCCATGTTAGAAGTGAATTCAGATGCCTATTGGGATTATTTCTGTCCTCTGTCAGTCAAAGTGGTTATTGGAGGTTTGCACAGGTAGAAAGGTAGACAATATTTCACATTGGATGGTGTCAGAAGAACATTTATAGTCTTCCCAACCACTCTACCGACAGTTACCTGGGACTTCATACACAGCTGCATCACCTATCATGAAGATCTCACAGAATCATAGAATGTCCTAAGTTGGAAGGGACCCACAAGGATCATAGTGTTGAAGTCCTGTCCCTGCATCATGTGTCTGAGGGCAGTGTCCAGTCTCTTCTTGTACACTGTCAGGACTGGGGACATGATTGCCTCCCTGGGGAGCCTGTTCCAGTGCTTCACCACCCTCTTGGTGAAGAACCTTTTCTTAATGTCTAACCTAAACCTCCCACTGCACTTCTTCCTGACATTCTCTCAGGTCCTGTCACCAAAGAGAAGAGATTGTTTCCTACCCTTCCTTCTCCCCTTGTGAGGAAGCTGTAGAACAAAATGAGGTCTCCTCTTAGACTTCTTTTCTCCAGACTGAACTAACCAAGTGACTTTAGCTGCTCCTCATACGGCTACCTCTCCAAACCCTTCACCACCTTCCTAGCCACTCCAAAGCTCTAAAATGCCTTTTGATTTGCTTAATACTACTTTTTCCTATCTCTTCCCTGCTGACATTAAAAACCAATAATGGGTAATAGTCAGAGAACCTTAACAGCCTGGGGAGTTGTTGAGCCACACCTCCTACCCTAGCCTCAGGGAGGCAGTAGATTTTCCCGTGGGTTGGGCCAGGTGGGGATATCAGGTCCTCCGTTCCCTTCAAAAAGGAGTCACCTATGACAATTACCCTTCTTTTTCTTTACATGTGAGGTTTCAATGGTTTGCTGGGTTTCCTGTGGGGTGTGTGTGTTTAGAGGACCCCTCCTTCCCAGAAGGGTCTCCATCATCAGCATCAGCTGCTTGCCTATCCAATTCCAGGGCCTCATACCTGTTGTATACAGGTACCTGGGAAGGTGGGGCAGACTGAACGTATGTTTGCCTGCCACCCTGAGTGGTAACCTGTTTCCATTCTCCACGATCTGCTGATTTGCCCCTCAGAGCCTGGTGGTGAGTGGGTAGGGGGTCCTTTGTATCTGGTGCCATGGTTGGTTTCCGCTCCTGCATCAGAGATGGCAGACTGTGTGTCTGCCAGTCAATTTCCTTCTCTGACTCTCTGATGCTCCTCAGCCTGGACACCTCCTCCTGAAGCTCTGTCACCAGGCTAGGCAGCTCCTTCACTTGGGCGCATCACCCACAGGCTCTCTTGCTGCTGGCATCAGTCCCCGAGCAGAAACTCGAGCACACTCTGCAGCCTGGGACCTGGACAGCTGCATGGTCCCTCCCAAGCTCAGTTTGGGTGGCTGCATCAGTTATTGCAGCCAGACGAACTGTGAGGAACACTGAAGGCACTGCTCTTCTCCAGGTGTATACCATGCCTCCTCGCCGTACTTAGCTCCTTGCTAGCAATTCATAGCCTCTCTTTGAAGTGGCATGGTCCTCCCCACTCTCCCTTGCTGCTCACCCTTCTGAGTGAACTGATACACTGACTGCCTTATCTCTGTTTGCTGGCCCTGTTTGCTGCCCTCCTGATCACCTGTGCTCCCTGGGAGCCATTTAAATCTCCTTTCAAAGACCCTGCCCTATCAGTCTCTCTCATGAGATCATCTAGCTTTTGTCCAGTCCCTCTGCCTGTCTGCAGATTTGCCTGTCACCAGATCTGCCCCTCTTCTCTTCTTGATCCACACTTTGCAGCAGAACTTATTGCAACTGCCACTGTACTCCTCACTCACTTGTTGCTGATCTGTCCTCCTCTTAATCCAGTGACCAAGAAACAGCAAAGCAATACAGAGCTTTAAGGTCTTCTGGAACTCTCGCCCATGGCTTATGCTTAGAAGCATGATTAAGAATACCAAATTATTTTTGAGTCAGATTCTTCCTTTCACATGACACTGGTGGTGCTTCCCTACCATGAGTGATGATTTCGGTATTTCCAGCCTCAGCTGTTTCAAAACCATGAGGAGAGCCCCTTACATCATATAAATTACATTACAAATTGCATGGATCTTCTTTTACCAGGATTTTTTTTTATTAGTTGTGTAAAAGGCCTTACAGATTGTAAGATTTTTCTATTAAGTAGGGTTCTTTTTTTATTTGACATCTGGGTTTCTTTGTGCCCTTTATAATCTGTGGGGTTTTGTTTTGTTTTGCTGGTGGGTTTGTTGGGTGTTTTTGTTTTGTGTTGTTTTGTTTTCTTGTTTTGTCACAGTTCTCAAACCTGAAAGCTTTGATTTTATGAATTTATTTACTTTTAATGAAAGAAGAGATTCCAATGTTACCAAATGAGTACTGGAGCTAGGGCTTTAAATATCATGAGACTCACGATAAAATCACTGGAGTTGGCACACTGCTTGAATTTGGCATGAGATCTTAGAGCTTTAAAGGAAAAAGTGTGACTCATCAAACTTGCCTGGAGAGTTAAGGGAGCTGGGGGCAAGGGCTAATGGGGGTATCCTTCCATTTCAGTACTTCAGAGAAAAATCTACAAGACACAGTCCAGTAATTGTGCCAAGAAAAGAAACTGCTCGCTATACAGAAAACAACAATTTCTAATTATGTACTGAAATGAGGGGAATGCAGAACAGCAGAATTTTTAAAAAATACAGATATAAACATTGCCAATTATCCAGAAATGTTTTAGGAAAGAGATGGCAGTTCATAGGCTAGAAAACTACCTCACCTTTATGCAATATGAAACATAAAAATCCTAAATACTCTTTACACATTTGTAATATTTTTCCCTAATGATCCTTCATTTTCAGATGAAGTAAAATGCAGAATTTGATCTTACATTTTCTCTGGGGAATTGTATATATATATTTGTCATAGTTCTGATCTGCCACCAGAAGCTAGCCTTAGTTTACTGAATTATACATGAAAAAGCATTAGATTAAATACATTTACATGTGTTAAGTCATAAAAATCAAGTAAGTTACTTGCTGTTTTACCTTTCAGTAGGTGCTGTGGTCCTTTGTTAGTATGCAAGGCTACCCTCCTAAGCTAGGTAAGCCCAAATATACAAGATAAAACTAGACAAACCTCTCAGCATCGTGTTTTTTTCATTCTCAGTTCTTGAATGCTTGAAGTGTTTTTTTACAAAAAAAAAATCACATTTATCAAAATTTCCACTGAGAAATCTTTTTTGCATGCCCAGGGTATAAAGTCTAGTGAGAAAACATCTTGTTCAGGTCTTTCTAATGGCCTTAGGGCTAAGCCATGCAAAAGGAAGGCATCTTGTGTTCTTGTGCTGTGCTTAAGATGGATCAAAGTATCTCATTTCTGGTTTTCCTTCATCATTAGACATAGGTGGACATTCCTTAATGTAAAGCTATAGTGATTTAAGGCATTATGTCTCTCACAGATGTCACTATCTTTCTGCTAGAAATCACCACCCCCACAGCTTTGGTGTCTGCATGTGTTCCTCTCCAGAAGCAAGCTTGATGATTTAACCCATAAAGCATTAGAAGAGGTTTTGCACTCAATTAGAAGAGTAGCCTTTGCATGTTTCTTTCATGGTCTGAGCTGGGAACACAGAGAAAAGAGAGCAGGAAACTTCTAAGAGGTGTAAAGCTCTTGAGCTGTTGTCTTTCTATAACTTCAAGAAATTAATTTTTATGTATGTATATATGTTTTTGTTTGGTTGGTTGGTTTGTTTTGGTTTTGTCTGGTGAAAATTCCTGCCCTGTAGCTATTACTGACCTGTGTCATGACTATGTACCTCTCTTTTCTGCCTTTAGTGGTGATTCTTATTTGGGTTTTTTTAGTGTTTTTTTTTTTTTTTGGTTGGTTGGTTGTGTTTTTTTTGCTGCTGGGCTTTGGATTTCTGTTGTAAAATATTTCAAGAGATTTAAATTTCATCTCATACTGAGAAGGAAAACCACTACTCCAAGAGGAGCCATACCTGTGGCTCCATAGCTTTTGCAGTTTACAGAGTTCTTCGTAATTAAAATGTTTCTCCTTTTTTGACACACTTGAAACACACAGGAATGTGTGTATCAATATATAAGCCAGTAAGGATTTGTGCTTGTAGGTATTTCTGGCGATTATTCTTTTGAAAGATGTATTTTACAATAGTTATATAATGGGGTTTGTATGAGCTCGTGCAATTTTATTTGCTAATCAGCACCAAGATGTACTACAGAAGTGTTTCTATGGATCTGCAAGTGAAGCTGTTGACTGTGTCCCTAACTCTGAGTGCTCACTGAAGACTGATAAGGTCACAGGCCAGTAATCTGGGCATTGCAAGTTAGCACCTCTCTAGCTGCAGGCAGCCTCTTCACTGGGCTTTTACCATCCCAACTTCTTGGAGGGTCATGGTGTGGCCCCTGCATGGGCAGGAAGCAGTTTTTAGATACAGTACTGGGGAACAGAGGTCCTGTTTCTGGAGCAGGTACCAAGAGCCCTCAGTAAAGAACTGCCTGCCACTAGCATCTTGATCCTTTGTGCAGTGGGAGTTTATTCCATGCCATGGGTTAATGACCTGCAAAATGTCAAGTTAAATAACAACATTTTTTAGTTAGTGTTGCACAGAACAACATTTGAAACTGGAAAACAAACTGCTTTTTGTGTAGTGAAATTAAAAATGCTCAATCAAGTTAGTATACATGAAGTTTATAGGACTTTTTTTTTTTTTTTTACAGGGTGGTAAGTTACGTACCAGAGTTTCAGTCCTCTGTGAATTTTATGACTTCAGTTTTCAAGCCCAGAAAAGTCTCATAAAGTGGAAGTGCTGACAGTCCTCTTATCGCAGAGACTGTAGTAGGTGCCACTGTAATAATCCATGCTCCTATAGTCATAGTCAACTTTTTTATACCCTATAGAAGTGGTAAATAATATTGGGACAAAACGAGTTAGGATACTTAGGATTCACTGTAGCAAAGAGAATCAGAACAACAAAAGCACTCTCACTGATGAAATTGGAAATGTTTTTTTTTAATTAACACTTCTAATTAGAATTTAACATCTCACTAGCTTCGTATGGGATTTTTCGCTTCCTTAACCTCATGGAAACCTATCTATTGGCTCTAAATAGGCAGTCACTTACCATGCACCACTTGAGGATTTCAATTAATCCCAAATCCTCTAACTTTGGTGTGTGAACTTGTATTTTTCTCTGCATGCCGCTCCCTCCTGTTTCAATTTTCTTACTAAGAACATTCTCAACATTTTTTTTCTTCTTCAATTCTTGCCTCTCTGTTTACCTTTCTATTTAAAAACTGTAGCATTTTGATTTCAAAATGATGGGACAATGCAATATGTGTGTAGGCACTGGTAAGGACTGCTTAACATAGCTCTGGGGATACAAGGAGCTAGAGAAACTATGCAGAAGCTTGAACCTAAAAAGACTGTCAACTTTGAAATAAAAAATAAGTATCTTGAAGACGCTTGGTTAAATTAACAAAAAAGTACTTAACTTGTTCAAAACAAGAAGGATTTATACTATATTTTCAATCACATTTCTCACCACATGATATGTTTGTCTAAATATTTGTGTACATCTACCTTTGACCTTCATGAAACTTAACCCTCAACCACTAGCTGGATTTTGGTTATTTGATGTATAACCTTATTTTGCTTCAACTCTCACTGTGAAAGCATCTACTTCCTTGCATATGAAATAGAATTTCTATTTTAAAATGAAAAAAGTCGACACTACCAAACTAATAGACAAGAATGGAAATGTAAAATAGTCTAGCTGAGAGTGGAATGAACTAATTCCCATTACTGTGATCATGGTGGTTTTAAAGAAATGGCAAGTTTCTCATCCTGGAGGTAGAATAGATTATAAATTTCCCTGTAGCAGCAGAAAAACAAACATACACAACAGTTTCCTTGTATTATTAATTTACCTTCTTAACAGGTTGAGCATTCAAGTACCTCACAGGCTGTTCACTAGTCAGTCCTCTTTCTGTATTAGCTACTTTCGAAGTAAGTTTACTTTGATAGCAAAAAAAAAGCAAAAAGCTTGCATACCAAGGGTTCTGTATTACTCACTATTTACAAATAGCCTGGAGTTTGGTCACTTGTTAAAAATGTGACCATGGTGGCATTAAATAACACTATTGTAGACTAACACCTATGCTCTTTTTGAAGTTACACATTTTAGGAAATACACTCTATATGTTATGGTTTCTCTGTTTTGTTTTAAATTGAAAAACTCCACCAATCCAAGCAAGCCAAAATTCCCTTCCTCTAATTATAAGCATATGAACTACCAGCTTAGAAGTTCTTTATAAAGATATCTACAGGACTTCACAGAAATATTTTTTCCTAGGTATCTTATAATACATCCTGAAAATTCAAGAAGGAAAATAAATTACAGGTAACTCTCTAAAAATCACTGATGTAAATGGATTGTGAGAATGTGATTACAAGTGAAATTTCCTCCTATGGTGAGCAGTAACCACAGCCTGCTTTCACCTATTATAGGCAGTAAAACCACATAGAAGCATGTCTCAAATGCTTAGTCTTAGACAATGAGGCAAGGCAAAAAGCTGATTTTTAACTTTCCTCTGTTAAATTGCTTAAATCGCTAGCCTGGAGATAGTGTGCATTCCAGTCTGTAGCTGTAAAGCAAGGACTTCAGCTGGAGTAATATGTCTGGTGAAATACATCTAGTCTTCTGAGCCACTTTCCTCAGAGTCCAGATCTTCATCACTCACTATACATAGAGATATTCAAGGTGACCACAAAACACTGTCTTGGCCTTCCAGTTTTTTGGGTTTCTTAAGTTTTTTGATGTAAAGAATGGTCCCCAAGTAAGGCAGCATCTATGTTCTTGGTCATGAGAAAAGAAGGTCATAGGATCATGTAAACTACTGGAGAATTCCAATGCCCACCACTTTGCCTTGCACTGGATATTTAGTTTTAAAAGTGGAATGTTTTCCTATGTAGGTGCATTTAGGCAGGCTGACCACAAGAGACATTGCATTAAATCAGCTCCCACATGCAGAAAGATGACAGAGAAGTAAGTATGTGGAAGGCTGCTACTGCTGTGATCTGATGGATCAAATAGTTCTTTTTCTCTGAGACACAGAGATAAGTGGCAGGTAGAATATCACTTTTTTGGGTCTACATGCAGCACTGTAACAGGCAACCAGTACACACAACTGAGATACAAGGTGAGTGCTAGAAGTCCCTCATCAGAGGTACCACAATGATTTCTCCTTTGGGTCTTCTATGCAAAGATATCCCATGCATTGTGGGCACTCCTGAAAAGCCATGTTTGCACAGAATCATTATACCAAAGACAAATGCAAAAGCTCTAATGGTCTAGATAACACACTGGATGGTAAAGAGAGAGAGTAAAACATGTCTTCACTAGAAGGCCACGACTGACCTCAGCTGGTGTATGTTTCCTCTGCCCTTGGAAAATGTCTCGGTCAATCACTAGACCCCAGGAAGTTTCCCAGAGATCAGCAGAGATCACCTTTGGATCCAGCCTTCTTCAAAAGTGGTCACAGATAGATCCAAATCAAAGCTAAACTGGTGGTGAGTCAGGCTGGTCTTTGGTGAATACTGAGAGATGTACATAACCACAAACAGAATGTGATAAGCTGGAGGAGGATTATGATTGCTTTTTATTTCCCATCCTGAAGAAGCAACTGGATCATTCAGTGGATGATCCAAATCACAGCAAACTCCATTTTTGGACTGAGACAAATTTGTGGGGATTGTATGAGGTTTTGAACCAGCCTTCCAGTATTAAACATTTACCTTCAGTCATGAAAATGGAGTATGGATATGGGAGGTTCAACAGCTCTGGAAATATGCAGAAGAGGTGGGACATGAGACAGTTGTACAGTCCTTGTGCTATGTAGAAGACTTTTTTCTATCTGGGTTCCCAAGTGTATGTGAATATTGATCATGTGTAGGTGCTGCCTGTTCGAAAATAATGGTTGTGGTGGCCACTTTTTGAATTTTCAAAAAGAGAAGTTCAAATTACATAAGTACCCTCTTATACAGTATGAGCTGATGCACTATGACCCTCTGTATTTCATGTTTTTTCCCCACAACTTGCAGCTTCTGAAGTCAGAGCATGAGCTTACTGAAGAGATCTCCAGTGAGTGTGTTATGACTATATGTCTGATCAGCTTACTGCCTTTTACTATAATGATATTGATGTGAAATAGTCCACAGTTGTACATTCAAAATTAATGTTCTTTCTCCCCTCAAGTTTGATTCTCACCACTGACAAGTTTTAATATAAAAATTCTCTTTCTGGCAGGTTGCAGATATGTTAAGACAAACCACTTCTTTGAGGAACAGAGAGATGCTGGAAGTGCTAACTTTGTTTCCCAAAACACCATATTTTAAACAGGTAATGAAACCTGTTGGGAAGTGTTACATACATTCTCATGATTCTAGCTTGTTTTCTATCTAGCTATCAGAAGGCTGGGTGTACTGCTTAGGGATAACTAGTCAGAGATAAATAGGTGGAATCTACTGAAATAAAATCTTCAATAAAGAGATGCTGGAGGCAATCTTGGCATGAACGTATTAGCTTGGGAAAATCAACCTGCAAGGAGATCAGAAAACACCATCCTTCCTCTCTCACATTTTCCCATCTCCAAGGTAAAGATTTAAAGTGAGGGGTCACTTCCTTTAAGATATAAGAATAATTTGAGCTCCCTATCAAAAGGTATCAACTAATTTCGTACAATAACAAAAAGGCAAAGGGTAAAGAAAATAGCTTCAATAATTCTTTCACATTGATCAACCTCTGTCCAACACATTATCTTCTTCCTTCTCCTCCTTATTAGTATTAGTCACTCTCCCTTTTTGCTTTCTGCTCCTCTCATGGCATACACAAGCTCCCTTTTCCTCTTATTCTGTTAATCTCATTTTTATTACTTCTTGAAGGTCTTCTAGGTGTTACAAGCTTCCCTGAGAAAGCCGTCAACACTGAGACAACTTTATTGGCCTGATAAAGCCTGTATTGCACACATCCCTTTTGGCAGAATCTGTTTGTGCTCCATGGAAAGGTTGAGCTCGACTCTGTCCATCCAAAAGTCAATGTATGTACATTCAATAAAATAGCTATATAAGGTATGAGAGGTGACGGACAGGTACTGCAAGCTTAGCTCATCTCACATGCAGAGACTAACCACACCACTACCATTCACGATTCATAAGAGGATGCCTGTGCTGTTTACTAAGGCAACATTTCAGGCCAAATTCAGCCCCGCTGTGAATGGGCACAACTCCACTGGCTTTGTACAAAGGCTCCCTTCCTGAGAGCAGAACAGGGAAAACTGTTTGAACAGTGCCAATAATTGCTCCTCTTTTTTTATTCATTTTTAAAAGACAGTGGAAGATCAGAGGCAGCAGCTATGATCCACAGTCTACAAATAGCATTAGTAAGAACACAAATTAAAGACTTTGTGACACAGTTATATAGCACATCTAACAGAAATAACTAGGCAGTGAGTGGTTGTTGATTAGCTATGAAAGAGTGGGAAGAACATAGTGAAAACCTCTTCTGCATAAGACTCCTATGATGTAAGGAAGTAGATGCCATTTCTGATGAGGGGCCACTGGAGGGAGGAGATATAACTATAAACAATATTTTAAAAGAAACATAAGAGGTTTTGAGGAAAAACCTTTCCATTGCTGCTTTTGGATGGGCTTTGGGTTCTGCTCTACTCATGGATACTGCAAGAAATGCATGCTTTAGTCTAGTGCAAAGAAGGCTGGTAAGCAAGCTTTGCCAGATAGTGCTCTGGTTCTCCAAAAATATTGTCATTACCATAAAAATTTAAACACGATTGCACGCTCTTTTTATTCCAGTCTGTGCATTAATTTCTGTATACGTTCCTCATTAAAACCACACTTAGGATGAACTTTTTATGGGAGCTTACTTTTATTGAATATTATATCCTAGAAAGGTTTAATTAAGTCAGTGAATTACATACACAACAACTTTTCACCATCTTTATTTGTTCCACATGCAGCTATTCCTCAATCTGTCCTAGCCAAGTGGACCCAGAACCTGGTATCTCTCATGAGCTTCGATACTCTTGTTTACCGGAGTTTATAATTCTAGGGAACAATTTGCTGCAGCCCTAGTTAGAAGGTGATTTACAGACCTGCAGTTTTCTCAGTCTTTGCTAAAACTCCCAGGGCAAATTGTTGTTTATCACAAACAGTGATGCATAATAGCAGGGGCTGACCAAGCTGTAATTATGTCACCAAAAATATCTAACAAATTTATCAGACCACTAGTGAGGGGACACATTTGTCTGCTCTGTGTATTCTTCTGCCACTGAAGTCATATTTATAGGATTGCTTTTTAAAGGGAACATAAAGAATGTCCAGGAAACCTGCACTCAGATGAAAAACAGCATGATTGCTTTCATTGTTGCCAGCTTCCTAACAGTGGACATCACAGATTTTCATTCAAGAGCGGCCAAGAGCTCTTTACAACTTAGCTCACAGCTAAGTCAGATTTTAAAGGAAGTTTTGAGGGTGGGCTAAGCCATGGCAAAGTCTTGCTTTTGGGAATGAATGACCCAGTGTTTTAGATAGTAGAACTTTGCAAGCACACTTCTTATTTGTTTAACCCACCACTTAGAAAAATTTCTTTGCTTCATCCTCCCCCAGCAAATTATTTCCTACTGGACTTGGAAAGCAATAAATGCTTGTTTATGTTACATACAAGATGTGAGAAACCTCAGCTCCAGGTCTATTCCAAGTTAATGAGCAAAATATACAATTAGCTTGAATAAAGGTAAACAGTACCTGATATAGAAAAGGGAAAAAAAAAAAAAAAAAGAAAAATGAAAAAAAGAAAAAATTATGCCTCACATGCTGCAATCAACATCATCTTAAAAAGCTATAAATTCTTCCAATTTAGTTATGCTGAGCCAAGTAGGACAAAAAGCCATCAGAATAGTTCTTATGCCCTGGAACATTTTTTATAACAATTATATATAATGCAATTTACTGTTCCTATAATGATACATTTTGATGCCAGGCCATGTTGAGTCTCTCTCTTCCTTGCTGCTGCTTCCTGACCTACTCACCACACACACACACAATCTCTTTTCTCACAGGCTCCAGCATTCAATAGCAATAGGGTATATTGACTCCACTTTATGCCTCCTGTTTGCTTTGAGACTGCTCATGCTAGTTTGCCCTTGCCACCACTCAGATCTACAGCTGTAGCACGATATTCTGTGTTCAGGTGACACCTGCACTGTTTTGCCTACTTACCACTGCAGACAGTTTTATTATAAATACAAATTCCAATAAAGTTGGATTTTTTAATTTTTTTTTTTTTCAACAAGGCATCAGATTGTTTGGTTGATGATTCTTTTATTACATAGTATACCAGGTTGAACTATGGAATATGGCCTTATGGAGAAATTAAATTATGTATATAGGATTGGTAAGTGTGCTAAACCTCTTCAGAAATCTTTGTGTGTGCTCGCTTTCATTCTCTCTCTCTCTGGATGTTATTATTTTGTTTTTCATGAGGGCCTGTACAGGTTGCATTTGTGTCTCAAATTCTCTCCAGCTGAAGGTGCTGGAATGTCAGCCACTCACAGCAGGAGTTCCTATTTTTCACTATTTTTAGGTCAAAGAAAAAAATAGCAACAACTTCTTATAACAGTGATCTTGTAGATAAACAGGAAGTATACTACAGAATAAACTTGCTTTCACGAAAGTAAGAAATAAATAGTAACAAAAGTGACATTGAGGTCCTATAAGTTAACTGAGCACACTGTAAGTAAGAAAAACTATGTATGAAGGAATTTGACTAGAGTAGGACATGCTATGCTTAACAGCTTGGATGAACACATGTATCAATCTCTTGAATTATGTTTGAAGGTTCTGCAAGTGGTAACACCAATATTTAATTTTCTTCTCTAATTGAAATAATATCACAATTAAAGGAGTTTTGTGAACACTTACTTATTAAGAGAAGTTGTATCCTAAACTCTCAGTAACCCAGAGTTGCAAGCAACAGATATAAATTCCTGTAAGACATGCGGATTTAAGAAATACATGAAAGTTTTAAGAAAACAGAATATAAATTCCTGAACACTTGCAAATGTAGAAGACAAAACACAAGCTTCACAATGTGTGTCACAAGGTCTCATTGTTATAGAAGATTTGCTGATTGTGTGGGTGAGACGAGCTTAGTTTAACTGGTAGACCAAGCTGATGTTGAGTTTTGACCTTCTGACTCTCTACAGTTAGTGAGGGACTAATTGCATTATTTTCTATTTCATTACGCAGAAACTGTTGTGGGTTTTTTTCCTTCTTTTTTTTTTTTTTTTTTTGTGAAACTGCAAGAAATAGCTAACGTAAGATTTTCTGTCTCGTATTTGGAATCTGTCTGGAGTGTTTTTAGTAGTGTTTATGGAAGAGTCATGTAGCTCTTGGTGAATTCAACAGGAGAATTTAGCCAAGGTTATCATTCTTGTTTAAGCTTGAAAGTTTTTTTTCTGGATTCATCAAATTCATCTCACCAATTGAGACGGAACAGGGAAAATCATCAGAAAGATTTAGATGGAAGAAAGCCTCTGACAGGATCTCTAGAAGAGATTTTCTTATTTCAAGGACTGAAAAATGTTCTCCAGATTTTCAAAAACTTACTAGTGATTTTAAGATAAGCGATAGTGTGTTATAGTACAGCAAAGACTTCTGGAAATTAGGTCCCCTTTAAAGCAAGCCAACATGAAGCAGCTCCAAACCCCTACTTCCGAAAATGGAAGCATGTAATTTCAGTGACCTCACCTTTATGAGAATTCAAAGGAACTTCCCGGCTTTAATGTCCAGAAAATCCCAGACATCGCACTCTCCAGCAAGTCCAACTGGAAGCTAGAGTTGCATTAGCAATTTGGCTGCAGCTGCACAGTGAATGCCCACAGGTATTCCATAAATATGGTGTCCATATTCAGCTGGACACAGTGATTCACTCAGTTCTTGGCCAGATTCTTTGAAGCAGAGGCCCCGTCATCAGTTCTGGACAGTTTATATAGAGTTACAGCTCCTCCTTGGACCATTTCTCCCATTTGAAAAATTGCCACAGTGAGTTCTCCAGGCTGCCAAGTTGGCAGACTCTATCCTCAAAGCTGGAGAAGAGCCAGAAATCACTGCGGCATTGTGAACCTCCAGTCTCAGTCAGTCATCAGCCTCTATCAGCACTCTTGCTTATGTTCGCAGAGGAACTTCCTGATCATAATTTGGACTCAGCCAAAATCCCTCTGTCTTCATTTTAGGAAAGTGCTGAGTGGGGTCCTATTAAAATATTTGGATAGACTCATATAGTAGACCTAGTCTCTTGATAGATTTCCTGGAGAATAAAAGAGACTTACTAATAAAATGTGCTGCAGATTTCTTTCTCATATCTTTTCTGCATGAAGGGACATAGTCTAAATAGCAATAAAGGACTGAGAAATTGCCTGCTACTATGACTCTCATCTGCTTATTTACAATGAAGGCAATCAGTAATTTTGCTAATTTCAGCAGCTAAAAACTTTTCTGGAATTTTCCCATGCCAGGTTTTCTTACTTGTTTGTGTACTATAGAGGCATAAAGAGGTATTGGAATGCTCAGTGATATACAACCACATGTTGTAATAATAACAGTTTTTCTTATCCTGAAATGCACAGATAATAGAAAAGGTAAGGCTTATAGAAAATGAAGAAAATGGGGGGAATGGTGGAGATTACTGTTGGTAGGTCTAGCTATATTTTCTAAACTTCACTGTGAAGCTGGAATGGAAAGTTTTCCTCCTTCTGATTCAACAAAACATAGAAAAAAACCTTCCTGTGGGAGTTATTCTCTCCTTTAACTCTGTGCATCTGCTTGCTGAGAGTAGTTGAGATCTAGACCAACAGATAATCTGGGAGCATGTTGGGATATACTTTTTCAAAAGTCTGTCTCCACTGAAGTGAGTGGTCAAACTCCCATTGACTGAAGTGAAAACAGGGCTGTCGTCTGGAGTTAGAAGCAGCTGCTGTTGCACATCACTCAGATGGCAGCCAGAATACTGCAACATGTGATTTAGATAAAACAAACAAACAAACAAAGATGGAGCAGATGACTGATGTTAGATTATGTGATTAAAGGCTCATTTCTATAAACACAGAGGATCCCTGAGGCACAGGAGCAAGTGGAGGAGCCCTCACTACTCCAATCAGAAGGAGGAGCCTGAGCTCCTGCCCTGATACATCACAGGGATGATCAGCTCCATGGGCAGGCTGAGAGCCACCACAGTGAGCCAATGGAGAGTGTCTCCTCAAGGCATCTCATAGAGTGAGGTGGAGAGAGTACAACGTTCATTACTGGGATGTCTGGGGAGAATGTTTAAGGATCATATAGGACTTATGATGGAATGTTTTGGGGGGATCTGATGACAAGGAAAGGAATGGATCAGGGTGGTTTGTGGAATATCAAGCATGGGAAAATATAAGGGAAAGGGGATAAAAGAAGCTGATTTCATGTAAACAGGGCCAGGTCAGTCCATAATCAGCACATTCTCTCCTGTTTTCTCATTAAACTCTAGTTCTGACTGTTTTCCTGGGTGAGGGCACTCTATTCTGTGTGCATGCAAGTATATGGGAACTTGAGTGACAGCAATGGGAGTAGGACCACAGGTTACAGGGAGTTGTGTGCCAGTATGTCATCAGCTGGAGTCACCAAAGTGCCTGTGTACAATGAGGGTGCATATGTCAGTGTGAAATCAGTAGCAAACATCAAGCTGGCTTTGGAACCAATTACTGGAGCAAACGTGAGTCTAGGACAGAGACTGGAGAGACCAGAATGTCTGCAAGTTGTTGACTGCATGGTCCAGGGGGTTCAGATGAAGGGTCTTTGGGATCTGGGGTTGGCTACTAGTAAGGCCATAGTCTGGACTAGATACCAGAGAGGCTGTTTTGCAAGCCTGTTCATGAGATAACCAGAACAGACCAGAGGATCAAGAGGCCAGCTACTAGGCAAATTGCATGTCTATAAACCAGCTATTGCAGCAGTCCTTAGGGTGCATGTCTGTTCATGTTTATGTGTGTGCATGTAAGTCTGAGTACCAGCAGCTGCCATGGGGCTGTGTCCCTGAGGGTTCACATGCCCAACTGCCACCAAATGGGGAGATCAAGGGTCCAAGGCCACCTACTGTGTATAGTGTGTGTCTAAGGCCAACTATTAGAGGGAACCACACTGTATATATGTATATCCTTTCCATTAACAGGCTGTCTTCCTGATCAGCCTGAGAATGGACCAGGATGAGGCTGTTGGTGCTGTTCGCATTTGTGTGAGCACTGTGACCTGCTGTCCTGACCTGTGTAGGTGTACACTGAATTATGGTATGGGAGGGTGCTTGTTGGGAATACCTGCTCAGCCTCACTACCACCAGGACCTGGGGGCATGGAGCTGCAGCAGCCTCACCTCAACCAGGCTGTGGGTTCAGCAACTCCTAACAACTGGCTTCATGTTTTTTATTTAAGCAGACATTACAGTTTACCTTGGATCTGTAATAACAATGAACGACACAAAAATGATTTGAGAGAAACGTTTTAAAAAGCCCTTTAAAGTGGTGCTTTATATTCCTTCAAAGTTTTTAATACAACTCTAAAACATGGTCAGGAGGACACTAGCTCTCTCTTAAAGAAGGAGGAGCTTCTTAAAGAAGCTCCCTCGCTTCTGGGAGCAGCCTGCAGAGCAGAACCCAGCTACAGCTCACACTCACCCATTTGTTCATCTGTGTCCTTTCCTTACACCATTCACCCACATGTCTACCAGTGTTCAAATACACCCACAGTACTGCCAGGCATTGGGGTTGTTTTACCAGGGGTAAGGTCTGAAGTTAAAGCACGGGGCATGCTGGCTAGAGACTGTCAAACTGACACACAGGTAACTGATGAGAACTGATAGAAATACAGAAGAATATGACCGTTATCTGGGCTGGTCCCCCTTCACACTCAAAAAGGAGGTAGTAAGTAACATAAAACTCTCTTTCATTTTCTTCCCAAACCTTCCTGCCAGAGGTTAAAAACAGGAGCTGGTGCTTATGAACTGTTTTCTGTGTCATTCCTTCAGTGTTTAAACTCTGTCCATAACAAATTCTTCATGCCTTATTAAACCGCTCAGAGCAATGTGTTCTTAACACAATTATTACAAAACTCTCCTGACAGCATTTCAGTTGCTGGAATAGAACAACACCAGGATACGGAAAGGGTGGAATTTTCTTCACAGATTAAACACTTAAATCTGGTGTCTGCCCCTGGGTGACATGAGCTTAGGTATCCACTTGGTTACAGGCAATGGAGAGTTTTTCTGAAGCTGAGTTACGCCCAAAATGTATGTGCAGCTATCTGCACTGCGTGCCATTAACTGTACATCTAAGGGGTACTATGTATTCATCAAGATATTTTTAATTGTTTACTCTTTACCTGATAGCATACATGCCCTAAAAAAAGAGAAAATGTATTTGTTTGGTAGTAGCTTCCCCATCACACATTTATCATTTAGATCATTCACTCACTGTTTTTCTGTTTGCTGTCTCTCGTAACCAAAGATACAAGATGCTGTTGTTTTTCTCTGCACCTTGTTGCTTTGAATCCCTTCTTCCATTCCTCCACTGGCTTTATACCATTGTCATTCAATTCCTTAACTAAACTGAGAAATTAAACAGGATAACAGTCAGGCCCAAAGTTGTACTGCTTACTGGTGCTTCTCTCTTCGTTGGATGCAGGGACTGCATAACTCTGATTTCACATTGGAGTTATGAGAATTATAGAAGCACATTTTTGATTTTTGTGTCATGATCTTTTACAATTCTTTTTAATAAGAAACTGAACATATTTTGCATTGAAGAATCTGGGAATTTTCATGATGATTTCCTATTTTATAGAAACAGAAAATGAAAAAACTTTCTCTGTATTTCAGTCTTGTTCTCTTGCTTGTGTTCTCATGCTCAGGCAGACATGTTTTAAAATTCGTCCACTTTCCAATTTCTGCTACTCAAGCCAAGGTTCATCACTCTGCACCATGTATCTTCTGTTACATTCATCATATAATTCTATGACTATAATCTCCAGATCCAAGTGAATCTATAGGTTTATTTTTCATGTTTACCATAATTTTGTACAGACAACATCTTCACATGTCAGGTGCAATGTCTAAAATAAAAATGGCAAAGTACCAAGAAGAAGTCCATTTGTCCTATTTGGCAGACTTAAATGCTAACAAATAATTTTGGTTTACCAGGTTAACATAGTATTGCACGTTAATCCTTACAGAAGAATATTTAATGGATCATTTCCAAAGCAGGATTATTTCTGTGCTTGCTTTTCATTATGCTGTTCTTCCTAGCTAAGATGTCCCCGCTTGGGTTGTCAGTTGGTCAAAGTCACAAAAGGATTCTCCAACAGAATCAAGAATACAAAAAAATCCCTGACTCCTGTGCTTTAAAAGTATTGTGATTTGTGATATTTGTGACACTCAGCTTTCAA
The DNA here is from genome assembly GCF_036013475.1 of Columba livia. Lineage (NCBI taxonomy): Eukaryota > Metazoa > Chordata > Aves > Columbiformes > Columbidae > Columba > Columba livia. The sequence continues at coordinate 67,463,778 of NC_088602.1, forward strand.
GTTGTGTCCCTGCTCTATTCATACATTTTACTGAATGCTTTTATAAGTTCTCAAGTTGCTTGCTGCCTTGTTGTTGTTGTTTTAAAATGTCTTTTCACCAGCTGACTATGAGTAGTTGTCAGGGTCATGATCTACCTATGACATTTTTTTATTTTTTAGCTAAGAGAGATTTTTTTTTTCTTCTTCTGGGGCAAATTTTTGTTATGGAATAATTCAGTTTCTGACAATATTACCTTATAATTTCTTTGACGTTTCCGTCTGCATTTGGGAGGCATCCCGGTGTTCATGTCAGTTGTGTTCATTGCACAAGGATTTTGGCATCAAAACTGGTGATTATTATATTTTTTTTGAGAAAAGAAAATAATAATAATAATAAAAAGCTAGTTTGTTGGTAGGCTTCTTTCTTCTTATTTTCAGTTCTGACTGTCAACCCATAATATCATCAAAGTAGCTAGGTCTGTTGAGGATCGAATATAGAGAGAAAGAAGTCAAGAAGCTTCAGAAGAAGAAAAAGAAAAAGCGCAGAGCTGTCCAGTCTGATAGACTGGGTTGGAAGTGTAGAGAAGAGGAACCTAATTATATTCCCAAGAAGAAGGAAGAAGGAACAGGTCACAGTCTGGGAGATGGGGCACTTCACTTCCCTCGCCTTTGTAATCTGAAGTCTGTGGGAACAGCACGACAACAGAGATGGATTCCAAGTAACTGTGTTTATTAAATATTTGTAAATGCCCTTTGCTGAGGTTTCTGACTCTAGGCACTTCTGTTTGGCTGCCAACAGAGATAGCTGACTACAAGGATTATACAATATTTAAAGCTGTATTGCCAAATTCTCTTTCACCACTTCCTGTTTTCCTTCTGAAATGAAGGAGTACATAAAAATTACAACTGTGTTACCAAACTCTGTTTCGGTGCTTCACAATACATAAACCTGGGAGATGTATCTTTTCTGTTTGAATTAACATCCTAAAGCCTTTATAAGAGCATCTGGAATAATACCTCTGTTTCCTTCTGTGGGTGTATTGACAGTCTTTCCTGTTCAGTAGCAGAAAAGTAGCTCAGCACTTCCATTCTCAAGGTGGAGACTTCCTTTCTGGTACATTGTGGTGTCCCCAACACTCATTTGCTCTGCCCTGTGTTAGGTCTCTGAAATAGGAACAAGATGCTGTGGGATAAAAAAACTGAAGCATGCAGAAACTGAGTCGTTATAAGATTTTATTTGCATGTTCTTATCATGCAGTAACTGCCAGTTAATGGAAGTAAAGATAGGCTTTCATGAAAGATTATCAGATTTTTGTCTTGTGATGGAGGTAACACCAATTTTTTAAGCTTCAGAAACACCTAAGGTGATGTTCATCTAAAGAAACATACAATAGAGCCATGTATATGTGAGCTAGTTTATTTTTAGTGTGTGATTGATGGAGTCTCTGACACAACACAGTTAATCTGATATTAAAATAGATTATGTATTGGGTCAGCTTAATATTACCCTGCAAATATTTCTTTCTTTCTTTTCAAAAGAAAGGCGCCTATGAAAATGCCTTCTCAGGTGGGCTTTCACATTGTGGAGGACTGGATTTCGGTAGCTTAGTACTCTCCTGCTTGGGCTGATTCTTTCTCTGCTAAGCAATTTAAGGGTCTTTTCTTTCAAAGTGGCAATTTTTTCTGCATAGCACACGTATTTATTTGCTCTCAGTGTCCCAGTATTATCCAGGATTTATCAAGAATCTCTACTTTACATTTTCTTAGAACAAGTGAATATTTCAAGATTTTAATTTTGAAGTATTTTTTCTAATCCTTCTGAGAGTCTAAATCAGACTCCATTTTAAGGCTCATTTATTTCACTTGTAAAAACATGCAAATGACACTCCCAGATTGTTTTCTGAAATAAAGTTTTAGAGATGTTACAGCATACTTCTTGGGCATTTCAGCAAACTGATGAATCTGAAATTGTTTTGAATTGTCCTTTCAGTGTAGTTGCTGTTTTGCAAAAAAAAGAAAAAGGGACATCTGCATGTGCCCAGTTTCTTGAAGAATCAAAAATCATTGACCTTGTAGGACAGGAAAAGCACAGTCCTTAAATGCCTTCTACATTTTTCTGTCTACCTGAGCCCATTTGCTTCCTACAGACTCTTGCAGCACATTCTTATTGCAGTTCTTGAATGGGTCTGGGGTCCCATTGAAAAAAAAAAAAAAAAAAGACATATGTTTTGGGGTTGAAATTGCCCTCAATCAATGTTTATCTCTGGATATTTCACTTTGTGTATAACATACTCGCTAGTTCTATACTTCATCACTTACTCTCCCTTCAAAATCTCAATGGATTGCTAATTTTCTTAGCATTTTCAGTTATTTTTGTTTTCAGTTTGGAGCCACCAGTAGCAGACAGAACAGAATAATCAATGATTTAAGAATACACAATTTTACAGAAATATCAACAATCACAGCAAATGGTTTGTCTGATGGTGTAACAGGGCTTGGTTTTGACATGGAATAAGTTACAGGTTTCAGGTCTCAGTACACTAAATACTATTGCGAGCTTTTCTCATTACTGTTAGTTCTTATTTACTGTGCCTGTGTCTTGATATGGGAGATACAGTCCTCAACTGAGCTAGCAAACAATTCCATATTCACCAGACAGAATTTTAATATTTTTTTGGTTGTTTTTTGGTTTTTTGTTTTGTTTGTTTGTTTGTTTTTTGTTTTTATATAGTATGTTGAAGTCCCAAGGCTGCAGCATGGCATTTTTATTCCACTGTATACTTTTGGCTTGAGTACATGAGAAATCATAATCATTCTGGATTTTAAGTAGCCACATCTATTAACTACATTCAAGTACAGAGACTTGTATTTATTTGGGACTTCATCAGACAGGCTTTCCTCTATGGCTCTCAGATGACCAAGCGTGTGATCAAGTTAGCACTTAGGTATTTCAAAAAACCTGAAGGCAGGTTATTGGCATCCAAATTACTTTTTGTATTCTTGGTAACCACTGATACCAGATTATAGATAAGACCTTATCCTTGGAGATTTGGATTAGTCTAAATAAAATGTTCTGCTGCAAAACTGTCACCTAGCATGTCCAAATATGATTCACATAAACTCCATATGAATAATTCTTTAAGCCCTTGGAAATGATAAACATCAACTATATTGATGTATTTGGGCCTTCACTTCTGCTTATGCATGTGTGCACTTTTATGTGTGTGTATTGCATTCACCTGCAGTTGTGGAAGAGAGGGACATCTAGTGCAAGGTAGCTCCCAAGGACCCTGCTGCAGCTGGAGGGAAAAATATCTTTGGGAGGTATTGCTAATGGATTAGGCAAAAGGGGAGAGGCAAGGACATGCTCTTATTAACAAGTAAGTATCAAAGAAAAGCATCATTGTTCTTCTGTTTAGTGCAAGAGGACAGCAATTCAATCTACAGTTTGTGTAAAGGGAAGAATAGGGGCTATATATCTGGGAATATAGGAAGGAGGTGCAATAGAGCAGAGTGCAATGGAAGCAAAGGACACCTGTGGAATGAGAGGTGGTATCAAGACAGGCAGCTTACTGAGCACTTGTGGTGTCATTTCACCATTATTTATTCCTAGGTAACTCACATCTTATTCAGGTATTAGGTGGAGAGTGTTATATGTAAGACTGTATGCTTTCAAGCTGTCTGTGAATTAGTGCGACAAAGTGCAGAGGAACATTTCCAAAGGAAACAAAATAAAGCAGAATGCATCTTGTAATCTATATGCTGAAGGCAACAAGAGCCACAAAGCCAACATTGTGTCAGTGCTACCTGTTTCAGTAAAAGGTAAGGTGTTTTGAACTAATAAATAAGCTGTTGGAAAACGAAGCGGGTATACAAGAAAAATTTCTCTTCTAGTGACAGAAGTGTACCAGGGATTTCTGAAACCCGTAAGAAAGAAGTATCCCTACAAATTAGAACAGTAGCATTTACCAGTTTTTACCATTCCATGAACGCACATTTAATGGCTTCTAGCAGTTGGAGAATACATGATTGTTTTTATCCAATGTAAAAATATTCCTAATCTGTATTCAACACATTTATATACATACATAGAATCCATGGACACTTGACAGGCATAGACTGGCAAAAAAATTGGAAGACTCTCACAGCTAAGGTAAATCTTAGAGGTCTCTATTCAACAGCCCTCTGAACCCAAGGAAAAGTTTAACAAATGGACCTAATGTCATGGTATAATATATTACAAAGCCTATAGAGTTGTTTCATGTCACATGGCATGAGTTCCAGAAACAAAGTCCATATCCATTTGGGCAGAAAGAGGCCTGCTGATGTGCTGTTGAAAATAGAAAGGTTTGGTCTTATTGTTCTTGTGCAGATCAACTGTGTAGCACATTAATAGTAGTTACAGGACTGTGGAAGCATTGATCTTTTTCCTTGTGCACTGAAGACTGATGCATTCATATACATCTGGGATTTCTAGCTCTCTGCAGTTTGTATAGGTGTATCCCACCTACAGTGTAGTGCTCAAGGCACTTGCCTGAAGCAGGGAGACTGGAGGACGAGGCACAGATAGGGATTTAAACCACAATGTGAACTGAAAAAGTCAATTATTTTCACGGTCCTGAGCTCATGAACTAATCTGGAAGATCAAGAGAAAAGTTGTTAAATATTACTTGAATACTGAAGCAGTTTATATTCTCCAGAAAGTCAACTTAAACATATAAAAGAGCCTGACTGAAAGTGATGAAAGTTGAAGTCAGGAACTGTTACCAGAAAATGTCTCTCAGCTACTGGTCACTCCAATAAGCTCTATACTGGGTCGGTACTGAATGGAGAAACAGCAACATTTACCATTTCAGCTGGTTTTATACATAGAGATCTTTGCATTAAGAGCTGTGCAAACACAAAACAGGTTGTATCTATTTATTGGACTCCATTTTATACATGTATGTCTGTGGACATATGTACTTATAGATATGTGCTTCTGTAGGCATATGCGGATGATAACATAGTACAGTTTAAGATCACAAACAAAAAGGGACCACAAGGCGATGACACATCTGTGGGAAATGAGATAACTGTTTAAGACACATCACACTAGCTCTCTAGCTGTTGATAATGTTCTTTGTTACCTAAACATTAAGGTCCTGATGATAGCAACTTCATATACAGTGTACTGTAGTAATCCTCACCTGAAAGAATATTGTATATTCTGTGTCCAACAGAATCAGAAAATAACCTCATCCCTGTTGAGAGAAGACAAAGTGACTTCTCTATATAGATTATATTAAAAAAATATGACTGATATTAACAGTTTTTCTATTATATTTCTTCAAACATTCTTGTTCTTCAATCTTATTTAGCAAAATGCAAGCCACTTACCTATCTATCGACTGCCTTGTATCTGTTGTCAAGCATCACTCTGCTTAGAGAGATTTGAAAATGAATGCATAAGAGAAGCTGTGTCATAATTTGACTCTGTCACATAATAGCGCAAAAGTGGTATGTGCCATCAAGGATGGGAAATTTTTCTGTGTGCTGCTTTGCACACTGCATTAATTCAAGTAATTGAATTTTCAGAGTTTTCTTATGCTAACAGAGAAATGTGAAAACACTCTGCCTAATGAATAGAAAGACTGCACACATTTTAGCAACTCATTGACTTGTACAATTCATATTAAATTTATTTCAAATTTTAAACTTAAAACCTTTTAAGCAATTAAAATATTTAAGATTTTGGTTTTGTTGGTTTTTGGCTTTTTTGTTTTTGTTTGTTTGTTTGTTTGTTTGTTTGTTTTTAAATAAACCCAGTTTCAATAATATAAGCAAAGTTAACAGAAGTTCCTAGGTTTCAACTGGTGTTTGTTGTAGCACAGCAAACAATTCAAGGTAAATGAATGACCTAGATAACTAAATCACTGCTAGTCATTAAAAAAGAAAATCAAAGGACTGCAAGCTAAAACAGAAAGGGAGGGTGAAACAAAGAAAAGAAAGACAAAATAATTTTGAAAAAGAAGGGATAAATGCCAACAAAATGTTGCATTGTATGTATTAGCTCTGCTCTATTTTTTACACAGTGTTTTATCTTTTTATCTGGTTTATCAGTCACCTTACTCAAACCTTTGTTTTCAAATGTCCTTAACTTTATCTTGCTTTTGTCCTGAAATTGGAATGCTACTATTTCACGTGACAAAGTTTCTGTTTATGTGATAGTCTATTACTTGGCTGTGGGCAATTTTTGTCCTTCTAATTTAAAAATATGATTTTTTTTCTACTCTTTCCATCCTAAGGCATTTGGTCTAGCTGTATGGTTAAAATTGTCATTCACCTTTGAATCAAAAGATCAGTGCGAAAACAAAGTACTTCCTGAACTGGCTCTATGGGCCAGACAGAAAAGGTGACAGTAAGGGAAGCATCAGTCAGAGATAACATTTGTGTCCATAGCTGTCATTAAAAAGAATCTTTATATAACTAGAAAAAAAGCAGGTCCTTCAGTACAGTTGGCTGAATAATTCATTGCTTTTTGTCTGTTTGTTTGTGAATGGTTTGTGAACAGACGTTTTCTTCTGCTAATGTATTCCTTATTTGGAAATATTCACCAGAGTCTTTGTGCATGTCAAAGATGCTTCCAGAAATGTATTTTGCAGCAATTTCAGCACTCTAGGTCAGATATATGATTTTTCTAGCTCAGTGTTTCATCAGTGGTCACCATAAGAAAGTTAGTGTGTAAGCAAATTTCCTATCCTTCTCACCAAGATTCTACTTTTAATAAACTCTTAGAGACTGTGAGAAACAATGATTTTCAAACTTCCATGAGGGAGGTCGCATTAAGGTTTCTTTGCAGAAGTGTTTGCATATTCATTTGCCATGAATGTGTCAAGTTACTTTTTGACTCATTGTGGCTATGATTTTCCCTGTTCAATTCCACCACAGTAAGCAGACTTGCTTTTCCTGTTAAATTTGCAACCTGGTCCATTTTTCTGTTGTAGACGGCCATGCCATATTCATAGCTTTCATGACAGTCACTCAGTCATGTGATACAAAAACAAGATGAGAGGAGACCTCAAGGGATTGTCTAGAATACCACTGGTATCAACTGAACCTGCATGACTCCCATCACCTGTTGATCTGGTCTATTTTTAAAGTCCTCCAGTGATGGAGACTCCACAGTCTTTCTCGTCAAGCCGTTCTTTATCATCAAAAAATTGTTCCTGACATCTAATTTCAGTCTCTCTTACTGTTAAAGACCATTCATTCTCATCTTTTGGCACTGGGCATAGTAAATAGATTACTGCCTTTTTCTTTTCTGGAGATTTTTACATAGCCTAGACTTCACCTTTTCACTTTTCCTTGATTTAAACAGCTTGAATCTTTAATTTTTCTTTTTTTTTTTTTTTTTTTTTTTCAGTGGTTCTCTTTGTAGATCTCTTCTCTTTCCTTTCATTGTTCCCTATTCTCTCTCTGATGTGGTTCATGAAGTATGTTGACCATAGCTGGACACAGTACTCCAGCTGAGGCCCTACAAAGTGGTGCAAAGCTGAAAGATTTGTTCATATTTTTTGCAAGCTGTATTCCACTTACACATCTCAGTATGATGTTTGCCATCTTCGGAACAGCATGATATTTTTGATCATATTCTGACTGTAGTCTATTCTATCCCTTGGATCTCTTTCCAAAAATGGCTATCTAGCCAGCTGTTCCCCATCCTTTGTTTGTGAAGTTGATTATTCTCATCTATTTGTAATACCTCACGCTTGTGCCTGTTGGATTCAGCCCAGTTTTCCAAGACCATTTCTCTTATTTACAAAGATCGTGCCAAATTCTAGATCTGTCTCCTGTGTATTTCAGACACTCTTAGTTTCATTTCACATGCAGATTTAATAATCTGTTGGGGCTTGTGTTTTTTATTGTTTTGGTTGCGTATTTTATTATTTTTTAGTTCTCTGTTCTGTTATACATATCATTAATGTAGTGTATTGAAAGGTTTCATTATCTGGACAGACCTCTTACAGATCACAGAGTCATGGAATCATAGAATACCAAGTTGGAAGAGACCTCCGGGATCATCTGGTCCAAACTTTCTTGGTAAGAGCACAGTCTAGACAAGGTAGGCCAGGATGCTGTCTAGCTGAATCTTAAAAGTGTCTGATGTTGAGGAATCCACCATTTCTCTGGGGTGATTATACCAATCAATGGTTATTCTTGTGAAGATATTCATTTTGTGTACAATCGGAATCTCCCCAAGAGTGACTTGTACTCATTACCCCACATCTTTTCTATGTGACCCTTTGTAAGAAGGGTGTCTCCATCTTCTTTGTAGCCACCCTTTAAACACCGGAAGATGGTGATAGTGTCTCCCCTACACCTTCTTTTCTCAAGGCTGAACAAATTCAGTCCTCTCAGCCCTTCCTCATATGCCAGGCTTCTCACTCCTTTGATCATCTTTGTGGCCCTTCTCTGGACCCTGTTCAGCCTGTCCACATCTTTTTGCATAGTGGAGACCAAAACCAAACACAGTATTCCAGGTATGGTCTGACAAGTGCTTCTTTATCTCTGCTGGTGATGCTTTTGGTGATGTAACCAATCATTCCTTCACCTTTCTTTGCCACAGAAGCACACTGCTCACTAATACTTAGCTTGTAGTACACCAGAACCCTCAAGTCCCCTTCCACAGAGCTCCTCTGCAGCTAGGTAGATATCAGCCTGTGCTACTGTCCTGGTTTTGTTAAAAACAAGTTTCTCTTTCAGTGAATTTTGCCTGTCAGCTAAAGCCTTCATATTAACTGCATTTTCCTGGAGAACCAGACACATGTTTTGGTAAACCTAGCAATGGAATGAAAACTTATTGATAAGCATGGATGGACATCTTGTGAGAGGAGCAACGAGAAACCGGTGACCAAGAAACTGACCAACTGTGTATAACATTCCATTCACGTGAATACTTCATATAAAAGTGGGAGATCATGAGGATCTCGTCCCTTTTGCCTTTGCTTTTTCCCTTCTGCTTATGGCCAACATTAGGAGAGGACCTTGCTAGTCGTCCCTGCTAACTGAGGCCTAGTAAGAGACTGAATCCAGCTCCAGTTGGCTTCAGAGTCCAATCCAGCACTTTGGCTGCCGGCTCTGCAGTTGCTGAGACTTTCAATATTGGTTTTGTATATTTTGTATTATTTTCTCTATTCTTATTAGTAGCATTAGTAAAACATTGTTAATTTTTCCAGCTCTCTTCTCTCTGTCCTTCTTTCCCTCCCGATCACCTGTCCTGAGTGGGAAGGGGGGAGAGGGAGGGGCAAAAAGGGGGAAGTGGGGGGGGAGAGGGTGTTAACAGTACATCTGCCAGGGTTTTATTGTCACCCTGCAATCTTAACCCTCGACAGCTACACTCCTGAAATATGTTTTTCCAGGTGCAAGACCTTACACTTGTCTTTATTGAGCTTTCTAAGGTTCTTGTTAGCCCACTCTTCCTGTCTATCCAGGTCTTCATGCCAGTTGACTTCCTTCAGAAGTGTCCACTTCCCCACTCAGTTTGGTGTCATTGGCAATCTTCATCAGGGTACACATGATGCCATCATCCAGATCATTTATGAAGATATTAAACAATGTTGGGCCTGATATCAGTCCCTGGGAGACTCCACTCATGACACGTTGGCAGTGTGAAAAGGAGCCATTTACCACCACCCTCTGGGTATGGCCTGTCAGCCAAACTGCACATTGTACAGGTCCAGGCTACTTGTCTAGATTGTAATGCATCAGCTGCTCTAGGAGGACGCTGTGGGAAACCATATCAAAAAGCTTGGAGAAATCCAGGTAGACAACATCCACCACCCCACAATCAACAAACCAGGTTACTTTTCTTAGAAAGCCATCAGTTTTGTCAAGCACATTTTGCCCTTGGTAAGTCCATGCTGGCTTTTCTCAATCACGTGCTTCATTTGACTTGTGAAAGGCCTGAGGAGGATTCATTCCAAACTTTCCCAGAAACTAAAATGATATTGATGGGTCTCTAATTTCCTGGGTCCTCCTTTAAGCCCTTTTTGTAGATGGGGGTGACATTAGCCTTCTTCCAGTCTTCTGGAGCTGCACGAACTCTTGACCTCACAACATCAGCCTCTTAGCACCCTTGGATGGATATTGTCAGGGCCCACCAATTTGTAGGGTGTGAGCTCCTCTAAGGGCTTGCATACCAACTCTTCCTTCACTGATGGTGGATCTGTGTTCACATCAACTTGGATTTCTGTTCCCAAGGCCTGGGACCCAATAGTGCTGGTAAAGACAGAGGTAAAGAGAGTGGTTAGAACCTCTGCCTTTTCGGTGTTGTCCATGACTAATTCACCTCTGTTGTTTAACCGCAGGCCAATATTTTCCTTCTGTTTCTGCTTGTTGTTTACATGCCTGAAGAACCCTTTCTTGTAGTTTTTGACATCTCTGACCAATTAAATTTGAGCTGAGCTTTTCTTTTTCTAACCGCATTTCTGCACAGACTAGCAATCCTCTTGTAGTTCTCAATGGGTATTTGTCTGCTTTTCTGTCTCTGGTATGCTTCTTTTGTGGTTTTGAGTAGCCTTAGAAGCTCACAGTTAAGCCAAGGGGGTGTCTTGCTCCACCTACTTCCCTTACTTTTAAAGGGGATGAACTGGTTTTGTGATTCCAGGAGAACATTCTTGAAAAACTCTCAACACTCACTAGCTCCTTTTAAACCTCCACGGAAGCTTCCTACAGAATCCCTCCCAATTGAGCTCTGAGTGAGCTGAAGTTTGCTTTTCTAAAATCTAAAACCTTTATCTTAGTACTAACATTAACCATGCTTGGCAGGGTCCCAAACATCACAATATTGCAATCACTGTAGCCAAGGCTGCCACCAACCAGAATATTACATAGCAGGTATTGTTTGTGAGTAACAATTCCAGCAGTGTCTCATTCCTGGTTGGCACATCTAACACTTGTATGAGGAAGCAGTCCTCTATACATTCGAGGAACTTGATGGATGACATGTGGCCTGCTGTATTGTTTTTGCAACAAATGTCTGACTTGTTGAAGTCACGTGTAAAAACCATGTTTTGGCAACCCAAAATTCACTTAAGTGACACAAACATTGCTTCATTGGCCTTATTGTCTCGATTTGGACATGAGTAACAGATATCTACTGTAAGATCTCCCTTAGAGACAACCCCTCTGATCCTGACCCAGAGGCATGCAATAAGACTTCCACAATTGCCGTAGTTGATTTCTACTCCAAATTCAATACTCAATTACTACACCGGTGCCCCCGGCCCCACCCATCTGGGGTTTCAACACCAAACACAACACTGGCAGCCTCAGCGCCGCTCTGCAGGACTCAAATCCTGGGCTCAAGCGATCCGACAGATTCTGCCTCCCTACACAGCTGGGACAACGGGTGCACGCCACCGCGCCCGGCAGAATCTGTGATTCTGTGACTTCTATACATTCAAGGTTCTCCCTAACACAGATATCTGTAAAATCTGCTTGTGACTGTTTTACAAGCAAGCAAATCATAGCATATTTAGTTTCCTTCTCTTAGGTCCTTCCTCAAGTGGAAGCATTCAAAGAATAATTAATTTAGTATCTTCTTATATGGAAACAATGATCTTTGTTCAACTTCTGCCATAAGTTTTCAGCTCTAAAAGATCCCTTTTTTTGAGGGGGTAAGTTGTAAAGAATACTCTAGATATGCTTCTGTAATGAATTTAGATACTGTGTAGTCCAGCTTCCTGTCTCATTCCGAATCTTTTTTGTAATAAAAAAATCCTAAACTTATATTAATATTTGCGTATCATGCAGTGCAATACTGATGTTCTCAGAGAACTATCACAATGACTCTTGGTCGATAATAATCTGTTTAGATCTCCATTTACACACCCAAGTCACTGGATGCTATTTACTGTGTTGTCTGCTGTTGTCCTCAAATATCACTGGTTAGTCCAAGTCCAGGCTACAGCATGAGACAGCTACACAGCTCAGATAGCTTTCTCTGAGTTTATACTGTAATAAATTGTGCTTCTAGTGCTGAAAATCTCAAAGAAAACCCCCTATCTTCATTCCTCTCCTTTTCTCATATACTCAGTCATCGTTTATTACAGAGAAATTACTACTGTTTTTAAAGGAATATAATAAAAAATAATATTGTGTAACAGCAAATAAAAGATAATGATCAATTTAGTTTTCCTGATATGAAAAAAATCTTCCCAATGTTTCTAAAAGCAAAAAAACTTCTACAAGTTCAGTCATTCAGTTAAAGCAGGCTGAACATGCACTTAGAATTAGATCAATTAATTATTTTATTTATTTATTTATTTGTTTGTTTGTTTGTTTGTTTATCTTTTGACAAATTCTGTTTGGATCTTGTCCTAAGGGTTGAAAGCTGAATGGTTCCTGTCATGTGTGGAAGACACAGATACATACTGTGTATATAACATAGTATATAGCAGCAGTGTACTGTAAAATCTAACTCTGACTATCTAAGGAGTAAAATTTAAAAGAATTACAAGTCTGATGAAGGAAAAACTCCACTGCTGTTCAAGAGTTAAGGATGAGGTACTACATTCTGGACAAACTAGGACACATAACTTAGCTCCTAAAATTAACAAATATGTTTATGAGTATTTGGTTAAGCTTGGCTTTATCATTGCAAAGTGTTTGTGGTAGGTAGTTAATGTTCGTTACATAAAGTACAAAATTTGTTGGTTTATATAAAAAGTGTTACGTTTCTAACTTTCCCAAACAAACTGTATACCTACAAATGTTTACATCTGTCTTTTTCTTTAATAATCTTTGTAGCAAAATCACTACATTTTCAGCGTGACAGAAAATATATCTGATTCTTTTTTGAAGTCAATAGTGGGGTCAAGTTACTGGTATGAATTTACAGTGTCTTGTTAAAAGAAGTTGCTAAACTGTTTCTGTATCTTTCTGTCAGTGCTGCCTTCTTTCCCATGTCAACCTTTTATGAAGTGTACCTGAGCAAATCAGTGAGTTTGGTTTCATTCAGGGAAGGTCAAAGCCAAAGTGCTAATTCTCTACTTTGCTTTCCTTGTTTTTTAAAATCCCTTCCTCTAAGTATTTGCTCTCCTGAGAAATATATTTTGATATGAAATCCCAAAGGAATAAACATCACTACTGTGACTCTTACAGTATCTATTTTGGAAAGTTCTTCATGTTGAAAAATAAAGAATTTGCTGTGCTACCATTCACATTACCTGTCTGCTCTAAAATATATCATCTCCTTTATCTGGATTTTTTACCATGACCAAGACAATGATTGGCAGAACAAGATGAAAGGATCGTTTATCTTGATGTACTGCCTCTGCTGTCATCAGGTCCTTCACACTAGTATCTTCTATATTTATTTGCTAACATAGATATTGTATCTCATCTAACTAATTCACTTACAGTAGCTTCCATGAATATGTAAGAGAAAATTAGTATATTCTGCATTGAATGGCAAATTTTCAAATAGCCTGTAAGTGTGAAGCTCATCTGAATAAGCACAGATTTTTACCATGAAACTATCTACATCTGAATTAATAATCTTAGCCTCTCTTTATACTTAGTGGACAGTAGTTCTTGGGACCCCATAAAAGCAGCCTAAGGTTGGAAATAGGAATATGCCTGAGTAAATCACTTCTTATGAGCTCAGTAAGCATAGTCTGTCTTTTAGGAAGAAACATAGGATGAAGATCATAAAATGGCATTGTCTGATGTGTACTGAAAAGCAGCATACTTTAGGGGTAGATTTAAGGTAGATTTAAGTGTACCAGAAAATGAAGAAGTCTTTGTATGAAATTCATACACAGTGTTAAAATCAAACTCATGTCTGAGTAAATTACAACACACTTGTATTGATTTGTTAAAAAAAAAAAGAGTGTTTATTAAGTTTAAGATGTTACATGAAGGTTTAGCCACATTTATTACTTTTAGGTAGATTATTTTTGTTTTATAAAACAAATGTAATGATTGTACTCTGCTTTATCTGTGCACACCTTGTTTGTAATGATTTCTGAATCATGTGACAGTATATTTCATTAAACTCAATGAGGGGGTTTGTTCATGTCATTAACCCACCTGTGTCCTCAAACAATAAATTATTTTAATATAAATATCACTATATAAAACTGTAATTGTCATTGTTTTTAAAAGAAAGTCTCAGTAGGGAAGATTACATAGAGGATTATTGATCCTTAAAGTCTTACTGTCACATTATAAAATTTTTCAATGCTGGTCTTTCTTATTCATGCTGTTGTGCACCAGCTTCCTACTTCATTGGCAGTAACATTGGTATTAAATGCCCTTTGTTTTAGAACCACCTTACAATAACATTTCAAAGCATTAATTTCAAAACTTATTGATTATGACTGTACCAGGTAACACAGCTCTGGTGAATAGTTTGGAAAAATTGCTCCTTGTAAATGTAACTTTTAAGAGGTCATAGTTTGCCTTTTCAGAATGGAAACAACAGTTTCTTTTTCACAAAAAGCAAACAAATAAACAAATTAGAAGATGGGAGTTGTAGAGACCTTTACATTCCTGTGACTGGAGATTACTAATAATCTACGTATGTGTTGCTGATCCTGTTATGTTCCATTGGGGTTGAGTTTGGCCCTGCCACCACTTCACTGAGCTCCATGGGGCTAATTGACAAGAGAGCTGTTCCTGAGAAACTGGTAAAAGCTAGCTAATCCTAAGGCTATTCCTCCGTGATGCACATTGCTTTACAATAGGAGAATTTAAAATATTTTTTGACATGGGTTTAAGCTGAAATAAACATTGAAGTGACACAAAGAGTGAAGTTGTGAAGGCATCAACTTAACTGTGGAGTCACTAACAGTGAATGAGGACGTCCCTGAAAGAAACAATTATATATGAAAGTTTTCTTAAGATTTTTATTTAAAAAAATAATCTATGTGTTTATGCATGATAAGAAACTTACCTGCAAGTCCACAGCTTTTCATATACTGATTGGAGCATGTAACTTTTTCTAAGTTATTCATTTAGTGCAGGAAAAAATATAGTACTAAATAAAATCCATCTTGGTCTACCTTAAGATTTAATATGCTTGCTTCATAAAAGTAAAGATTCTCCTTCAAACTACTAAAAGATATGCTTGCACACCATGTAATTTCAATGTAACATGTTCATTTCCTGTTCCCTTTTAGTAGAAAATCCCCAAATGCATAGAAATTTCTGACACCATCCGGTTCATGCAAATGCAAAATCTTGCTAGAATGTCATCTTCCAAAATGCTCTAGTATTTAATCCACTTCGCCAGTTTAGTCACTTTTATGCATCATAGCTGATTTTCACAGCATCACTGAACTATATTTTACTTTGAATCTTAAATATAATTGAGTAAACATGTTAAAAGGAATGCCTGGTACTTGATAATTGAGCAATCAAAAAATGGAACAAATAGTGTGTCCAGCTAGGCATATTATTTCTTTGTTTTCTAATCCTTTTGTTGTGTTTCATTTTGTAAGTCCTCCGTACAGCTGAATAGAAAATGTTATCAATAAAGGCAAGCCATTAATCCACTCATGACAAAAATTAAGATATATTTGTCCTTTAAGGCTGACTGCCTCTGTTCTGTTAGCTATGGAGGTCAATAACCTGTAAGTGTTTAATGAATATTGCTACAATGTTACTTTCATTATTGAATTAGAGATGTCTTTGAAGAAGACATAATGGTTTGATCTGTTTTGGTTTATATTTATTAAACTTTAGAAAATGTATGAGTTCTATTTCTTCAGTTAATATTTTGAAATAACATTAATATTTACATAAGATTTACATAAGAGAAACATTTAAAATTAATAATAAATAACAATATTTCTGTCTGTTAATGAAGACATTTTTACTTTTGCTATTCCTAGCAAATCTGAAATAGATTTATTACCGTAGACTATTTCACAGTCCTAGGATTAAATTAATACCGTGTAATTTTATATAAATATTTTATATATTCATTATTTAATGTTAGTTAGTCTTTATTATCAGCAGATTAAGAAAATGAAAGAGTGAATTAAAATCACAAAGATGTCACTGGTAACAGAATAAGAAAAAATCAGATGTAATGTCTATTCAGAAAATGAACTTAAACCCAGATGTAGATGATCTGTTTTTCAAAGCACTTGATGAAACCTCAGAAAGGCATAAAACAAGCTGCATCCAATTCCAGCAAAAGTGTAGTGAACATGTCTGAGAACAGTTGTACCTCTAGTCATAACGCTTTTACGGTAGTCTAAAGAAATACCCTCACTAGCACTTTTCTAAATATACGAGGCAACATATGGAAGAATTTTTCTGGCCCTCAAATGGCCACTTAAATTGTTCTGAAAGACTAAACATTGGTCTCTGAATTTGTCTTAGATACTTACACCACTGCATATTATACAAGTTCCAACAGAGAAGGAAAAGGAGGAACTACCCTCTCTTCTGCCTCTGTAAGTATATGGATTTTGTAAGAATAACTTATGTAGTGATATTGATAGAAATTTATCATAAGAAACTTGGCTAAACAGGAGTTTTCTACAGAAAATCTGACATGTTCCAGTTTTTTTTAGCTAAGCAGACATGAAACCAAATTTCTTAGAAACTTCAGTTGTTAAATGCAGCGTTATAAAAAGACTTCTGGTGTGCTGAAAGTTAATAATTCCTACACTAGGCATTAGATAATAACTTAATAACACTTTGAGGACATACAGAAATATAAATTACATTTTAAAACCTCCTGTACAGTATTTAGTTCATGTGCAAGACTGCTAGAGCAGGCAGCATCATAGTGTAGGGCAGTGGACAGATATGTAACAGAAGATTTTGTGGATTATATGCATTTTTAAAGTAAATTTGTATGTTCCTCACTTCTTTTGTGTTTTGCAATATCTTGTAATTCTGTTTTGGTTGATGTTTTTCCTTTATTCTCCAGGCATATATCAGATAAAGGTTAGCATAACTCATGGAACCACACAGAGGATTTTTCCTTTGAATTAAAGTTAAGCAGGTCAAAATATTATTATCCAACGTGAGTCAAACTATTTCGAGACAAATATATCTCTTAAATTACAGACATACATGTTTCAACTAATGTTAGATTAGAAATACAAATAAGTATGCAAATTAAATGATGGGTATGAAGGGAAGGGAAAGAAAATAAACAAACCCCAAACAATCAAACAACAGCAGGGAACAGTTAAATTAAAATTATTCTTGTAGTGGTCAGCAAGAGGTTATATATACCAGTATGTCTTAACTGCGTTATTACAAACATTTTTGAATGCAAAGGAACAGAAAGGACAGAAGGAGTGCAAGATCTCTGATACTGTTACCAATACTTCAACATTTTCATAATGGTTCTCCTGTTGACCATTAGATGTTTGTAATTTGATTTAGAAAAAAAATAGATTGATATGTATTCCAAAAATTTTTCCAAACTGCTTATAAAATTAATGTGAAGTTCAAATTTGTGTGCATGCATGTGAAAGGACAATAATTGCAAGTCAGTTTCTCAGCACTGTGACAGGTCACCAATCTACTCTTTGTGCAAAGCTGTCTTTTAGAAATAGCTGTTTTATTTATTGGAATGTTTTCTAGCTGTTACTGTTGCAAAGAAAATATTTGTGTTGTGGAAAGGGTATCAAATGGAGCAGTATCCTATTTCCAGACATAACATCGAGTGAGATCTATTCATCAAAGGCGCCTATTAACCTTTATACCTAGACCCTCACTTGTCAATATCCTTAACTTTCATTCCAATGATCATTTTATCAGAAAAATCTGATTCTTTTAGTCCCTCTTTCCAGACTGTCAATCACATCTGCTAAAACATCTAGCATTCCTGATGGCCTTCTTAATGCTGTATGTTGTAAACATAATGATCTTAAATATATGAAACTGTGGAAGAGTATAATTTAAACTGAACAAAATAATAAGATAAATAACACTGCTTCTATTTTTGCTTGATACTGATATTACTATTTACATTGCTATGAAGCACTTTCCTATATGATTAGTCAAAATCTTCTATTCTTCAGTTAATGGATTCTGCCACAGAATTTCTAGGCTGTCATTTTATAATGCCATATAGCTCAAAATGTTCCACCCACATATAAGCCCAGATCCTTGTGGGTTACAAATAGAAATGTGGTTTATATCTAAACATACAACCTACTTCTACTGTGTGAACAAACAAACAAACAAAGCCACAAACAAACAAATAAAAGACACCCCCCCCAACACATTATTCTTTCTTAATGTATATAGTCACATCTTTTACTGTCATTTATTCAACGATTGGGCTTGTTTTCTCTTTAGATACAAGTTTCTCAATAATTCCAGTCTTCTTTCTGACATATTTTATTCAGTCTTATGACTCCGTAACCTTTCTCAACTCATGGAATTGAATTCTACTTGCCCTAACTTAAGAAAAGGGATTTAGGGATTTAGGTACCTACGGATAGTCTGGTTTCCTAGTTTAGTCCCTGGAAAGCTGGATCTCAATTTGATTGATCATGCATATATTTCTAAAGCCATTTCAAATACTCTGTGGTATCCAAGATACTTACATGGTAGACATGATTTGGCACCTAGGTATATAATACAATTATATGAAAGGTTATGGTCTTCTGCAATTGATGCTCTTCTGCTGCATGCCAGGAAGGATATACAAGCACATCTCAAATAGCACTCATGTTTAGGTGACTGAAATAGGTACCTCCTGACTTAAGCATTGGAGTTAGATTCAACTGAATGAAGTTAGGTATCCAGTACAGATGGAGACAAACACTTTCTAGCTCCTGCTGATTGTATTGGCCAGCTCTCCACTGACTACAGTGGATGTTTCAGACACCTAGGGGACATAAGCACAGTTACACTCTTAGTAGACAGGCAAGCTGAATCTCACCTATATGGTATTTTTATCTCATCTATATAGTGTGTTTCTTTTTTTTTTTTTCCTGCAGATTCTCCTCCCACTGCCATTGTCCTGACTTTTTTTTTTTTTTTTAGTTAAACTTGTCCTGTCCAAGCAAATAATCTTTTAGATCTATCTTTTCTCACATTCATTTATCATAAACCTAAATACTGATTTTCTTCTGTCTCCATCTATTTTTCTTCTGGCTTAATTTGTTGTTGCATATATCCTTCCCAAACAAATTGCCGTAGGTGTGATCTATTTGCCCTAAGATAAATTCTTGTAGTGTAGACAACAACTCTAGACATCCAGCTTTTCCTCACTTTATAGTCTGTTTAGGAGGGCAGGTGCTTTCAAAAAGTTGTTCATTGGCCAAGTTGAATAAGTTCTGGAAAGTCAGGGATTTTCCCTTTTTTTTCAAAATTATTTACTGCTCAAATCACAGATGAACAATCTATTTGCAATTTAATGACAATTATCTTGTAACACATTCACCAATATCTTACTTTTATACATATGTCCTGGTTTTAGTTGGCATAGTTAATTTTCTTCCTAGTAACTGGTATAGTGCTGTGTTTTGGATTTAGAATGTAGATAATGTTGATAATACACTGATGTTTTAGTCATTGCTGAGCAGTCAAGGACTATTTCAGCTTCTCATGCCATGTCAGGCACACAAGAAGCTGTGAGGGGGCACAGTCAGGACAGCTGACCCAAAGTGAACAAAGGGATATTCAATATCATATATCATCATGCTCATTATACGTCTGGGGGGAAGCTGCCTGGGGAACTGCTGCTTGGGGACGGGCTGAGCATCAGCCACTGGGTGGTGAGAATTGTGCATCACTCATTTTATGTATTCTTTTATTACTATGATCATTGTTATTACTATAGTTGTTGTTACTATTTCCCTTCCTGTCCTATTAAACTGTCTTTGTCTTAAGCCATGAGATTTACTGTGCTTTTTCTCTAGTCCTCTCTCCCATACCACTGCAGGGTGGGGAAGTGAGTGAATGGATGTGTGGAGTTTAGCTCCCTGACTGGTTAAACCACAACAACATGCAACCACAATATTTGACTTACTAACCTCATGTGTGGTTTAAAACATAAACAAAACAAAACAAAACCAAAACCAAAACCAAAACAAACCAAACCAAAACAAAACAAAACAAAACAAAAACAAAAACAAAAAAGAAACGAAAGCACTTGTGTGTTGTTTGTGTGTATTTCAGAGTTTGTTTTGGGATGCTGAAGAGCAGAGAATCCCAGGGAAAGCTCACTCATCCTTTGCAAACTTGCCATTTTACTGCCAATATTTGATCTCCAATCTTACATCTTGTTTATTTTGTTTGTAGGGAATTATCATTATGGCATTGTGCCTTTTGAACAGACTTCATTGATACAAAAATGTGCTCCGATCTGGCCAAGTGAAAAATATGTAATGTCTTCTAACAATGATTCCAGTAAGAGTTCTTTTAGGACCCTTTTTAAGAATAATGAGATGGTCATAAATCCAAACCAATGAATATTCAGCAGTGTAGCCATTGTCAGCCCAAAATAGCTTGCAAGTTAACAAGAACAAAAAACAGTTCTTGATCAGCTTTTGATTGTAATATTTGAAGTGATCCAAGCAACTCACATACAAGATCAGACTTGTAATTTGCTTACTGGACTACACTTGGGCATATATCTCTTGTGGCAAATCCCAGCTAATGTAGTGAGTAGTTTTAACAGTGTGGAAAACACAGAAAGTAATAAAAATTGTGTGCAGAAGAGATTACAAAAATGCATTAAAATCAGTTACATTGTTCAACACATTTAGTACTGTGTATTGGTAATTCCTCTTTGCCCCTGCATGATGTGCAGTTGAGAATTCAACAGGCAGTCTGAAAATAAAAATGTCCTGTATTTCTTTTAGTTTGTTTTAAATACATTGTCATTTGTAGTGATGCATTACTCTATTTCCAGATCACACAGTAAGCATATGTCATGGAATACATTAATTTAGTTTTAAATTCAGTGTACTAATTCAATATTCTTTCAGGTTCTATTACTTTAAGGACACTTTTCAAGACATTTGAGTTTGACCCAAACTGTCCATGATTCAGGCTGATTGTCACAAGCTTTGGTTAAAGTGAAACTGAAGACCTCTAGTGATACATATTCTGGAAGAATCTGTCAGATTAAAGGAAGGAAATGCCTTTCCCCCCCACCTCTCAGTTACCTCCAGCTCCAGACTTTCTTGTCTCACCTCCTTGATGATGCACAATGGATCAGGGAGATTATGCCAGGTGCTGTCAAGACCATCATTTCAAATCCCAAGAGAGGAGGATGTTACTGTTCACATCATATGTAAGGATAGATATGAAGGTGACAATTCAGTCTGATCCTAAGTACTTTGGAGAAAGCATGCATCTAATTGTCACAGACTGGTTACAGAATCTAATATGTGAAGGAAAATGCAAAAATAAAGCCATTCTTAAGAAAAGCACTCTTATTTAGAACTATCTCTGCATGTACCTCTGTGCAACCTGTGGTTAACAACCACTGATTTATAGATAAATTATATATTCATAAGGATAGCAGGAAGGTCTGATTCTAGCATCTTAAAAAATATAAACTGCATTAATATAAGTTCATGCTCTACTGTTTAGGACAATATCTGTCTGTCAGCAATTACCCAGATTATTGTATGAGGAGCAAATTATTTTATATTTACTGCCTGTGAGATCAGGGGGTGTGTGTGCATGTGTATTCCTCAGAACGACCTAGCACCAGCTGACCTCCATAGGATGACCAGTTAAGCCAGGCAGTAGTGTGCCTGAGCCAGGTATATTAACCACCGGGGGCCACTATTTTGTAATATCTTAATTAATGACCAAGATGATGGTCCAGAGTGCACCTTCAGTAAGTTTGCAGATGATGCAAAACTAAGAGGAGTGGTTCATATACCAGATGGCTGTGCTGTCATTCAGAGGGACCTCAATGGGGTTGAGGAACAAGCTGACAGGAACCTCATGAGACTCAACAAAGGAAAATGGCCAGTCTTGCATCTGGGGAGGAACAGCCCCAGGCACCAGGACATGCTGGGGGCTGACTGGCTGGAAAGAAACTCTGCAGAAAAAGAAAGGGTACAAACAAACAAACAAACAAACAAACAAAAAACCCCAACCAAACAAAAAAACCCTTCCTCCTTGGCTGCTTTAGGAAGAGCATTATCTAGAAGTTGAGAGAAGTGACCCTTTCTCTCTTCTCAGCCCTGGTGAGACACATCTGGAATGCTGGGTCCAGATCTGGGCTTTGCACTACAAGAAATACATTGACATACTAGACCTAGTCCAGCAAAGTGCTGTGAAGGTGATTAAGGGATTTGCGAATCTGTCCCTGGGAGACCTCAGACCATTCAGCTCGGAGAAAGGAAGGCTCAGGAGGACCTTACACATATGTATAAATAACTGATGGGGGACTAAAAACAATGGAGCCAGGCTCTTCTCAGTGGTGCTCAGTGACAGGACAAGAGGCAATGGGAACAAACTGAAATTCAGGAAATTTCACCTAAACATAAGGAAAAAATAATATTATGAGGGAGGACAAAGGCTGGAACAAATTCTCAGTGAACATGAAGTTTTCATCCTTGGAGAAACTCTAAACTCAACTGAGCATAACGCTGAATGACCTGTTGTAGCTGTCTCTGCTTGAGCAGGGCTTGGACTAGACAGTCTCCAGAGGTGCCTTCCAACCTCAGCTCTCTTGTGATTCTGCAATTATCCCGATCATGAGTTTTAATGATAAGATGGATATATCTCTTGACACTCATTATTATTGTCCTATCCACAAAGAAAAAGAAATAATTAAACAAATAAACATGCAATGTGTTTTCTAATCTGAAATATAGGGGTTTGCTTCTAAAATTTTGGTGTGAAAACTTCCAGTCAGTGCAAAAGTCATCTTGTATGGGAGTTTTCCTAAATGATGACTGTAACAGAAAATCATTATAACAGGTCTGGTTGGAACAAAACTAGTTTTCCTCACAGTAGTCTGTATGGTACCGTGCTTTATTTTTGTGATAAAAACAATGGTGATATCACTTCAGTGCTTAGCTACTGCTGAAGATTACTTGCACAGACCCAAGGCCGCCTCTGTTTATCACTCTGCCTTCACCCAGGGTGAATACTCAGTGTGCGCAGGAAGTTGGAAGGGGACAGTACCAGAACAGCTGACCAAAAATTACCAGAGGTATTCCATATATTATATTGTCACGCTCAGCCATAGAATGGTGGTGGTGAGGGGAGTTTATTCTTAAGTAGCCATTGCTCGGAGACTAGCTGGACATCACTTGGTGAGAGATGATGAGTGATTGTCTTTGCATCACTTGTTTGGGTTTTTTTTGTTTGGTTGTTTTTTGGTTTTGTTTTATTTTGGTTTTGTTTGTTTGGGGTTTGTTTGTTTGTTTGTTTGTTTGTTTGTTTGTTTTGTCAACCCACAAGTTGGGGTTTTTTTTCTCACTTTGCCTTCCAATTCCCTCCTCCATCCTGCTGGGGGAAAGTTAGAGAGCAACTTGTTGGGGGCTTACCTGCTGGCTGTGTTAACACACTATAATAATTTAAATCATTTAGATCAAATACAAATATGAACTCACATAGTAATAAAACAAGAATTGAGGCTGAAAACAACTATTGCAAACAGGTTAGCATTTTAAATTCTTCTGTGTTAAACAAAGACAGAAATACCATAGATGTTTCATGACACATGGAGCTGTATTTTGTAGAATAAGATTAGTGATATAAATGACTCTCAATCATCCAGATTATTTAGATATCATTCACAAAATTGCAGCAGTTCCAGACTTGTGCTGTTTGAATATCTTATGATAGTATTCTATTTAATTGACTGCACACAACCTACAAGTGGCAGTTTTGCAAAATTGCTTTTCATTTCACTTTACATTTGTGTCTGAGAGACCACAGAGCCATGAACAAAAGGGCAGTGAACATGGCTTGAGGAAAATTGTAGAAGACAGTCTTACTTCTGCTATCATCTGAGTTTCACTGCCTGATACTCATAGGGGAAACAAATTCATTAAATAGCCATGGAATTTAACTTATCATGAGCAGCCTACTTGTTAGGTAGGATGATTTGTTTCTTTTAGTCCTCTCATGCCTGCACTCCTTGCATGCCCCTGGATCACTTGTTCCCTGAATGGATGTGCAGCTTGGCTATGTGCTCATTTGTTTGTCGTCACCTGGTGCCGAAGGTCAAAGGACTGAGTTGCATTTTTCAATTACAGATAATTGCAAGAAAGAAGCATGGCATATGGGTCCATCAGTTTAGGACAAACCTGGTTTTGCACAGTGGGTTTCATGTCGAGTATCTTGCTCCAGAATTTTCTGTGTTTGCACTTTGTACATATTCTGTTTTAAAAGTCACATTAAGAATATTTGAATACAAGAATATCCCTTAGTGAAAATGTGCAATGCTATTGTATGTAAGCCAGATACCAGTGCAAAATATCCTGTTTTATTAAAAGGCTGGACCTGATGCTAGCTTTGGAGGCACTGTTAAAAATGAAGACAAGGGTCTCATCTTCAGAAATAACAGAACTATTCTAACAAGATGCAGCTAGAAACGACTGATTTCCCAGAGCCTATGTTACCATGCAGTAGTTGAAGTTCAAGGCACACTTTGAAAATTTGGGCTAGAAGATACTAACCTCGTTTGTCCTTGTTTTTATATTTGGAACTATCACTGAGGAACATGTGTCTAGATGGGTGGGCAGGTGTAGGACTGTTTTCTTATTGATGCTGGTACTGTTTCCTGATCTAATAGCAAAAGGTGTGTGCATCAGCTCCTGCACACTACCCTGAATGTGTTAAGTATTCACCACCCTGAGTGCCAGTTTGTGTTCAGCTCAGGATTTATCAGTCATTAGGTACTTTGTTAAGAATGAGAATTTTGAGATTACTTATCCCATTAAAATTAATTTATTATAAACACTTAGTAGCATTTGGGTAAATTCATTGTTTTTTCAAACTCTTCTGCCTAACTCACTAGAGTACGTGAGACAGTTTAAGAAAAGCTATTGCACAAGAGGTCAAATCCACCCATAGAAATTCAATTCTTTTTAGTCACCTGTATGTTATCAACACATTTTTAGATACTTATGCAGTTCTTGCAGGTAAATTTGAAAAATTCAGGACCAAAGAGCTTTTTCTTGGCAAATGGTTAAGTTTTATATTTCACCCTTACAGCCATTCCTACTGTGCTTCCCTCAATATTCACTCCTACTGTGCTTCCCTCAGTGGTAATGCTGAAATAGTTCTGAACTAGTAAAATAAACCTTTAAAAAGTTTCAAGCAGATTTTCTTGATTTAAAAATGATGATTTATGATTATGCGAACTAGGTTTAATATGCATTAGGAATTCAAATGCTGTTGCAATAATTTTTTAGTAAAAGCTGCTTTTTAGAACTACCTTTGCACATTCTCTCCACAAGCAATAATTCTTCATCTATAGAGTAATTTATTTCTTCTGGTTTTAATATGTTACAGATGAATGGTTGTATGTCTTTCCTGTTAGAGCATTACAAGACAGGCCACTTTTGCATTAGGCTGGTACTACAACAGATACCTGTGGTGCTCTTCATGGTTCATGTGGTACTAATTTAAATGGGAAGTTGCACATATTTCATTGAAACACTTGGTAAAGCCAGCTTTCACAGAAGGGTGCAAATGATGGACTGTTCTCTGTGTGCAGCTGAACTGCTCTAAATGTGTCAGTGAGGGTTATGGATCATTTCATTCACCCATCAGCTCTGGTCCGCTGTGTGTACAAATCACAGTATAGTGTCATCCAACAGAACATTCCTGACAATACTAGAACATTTATAGTACTGCCATTTTTAATAGGAGTTCTGCAACCCTGTTTAAACAGTATTACTTCTTTAACTCCTTAAACTCTGAATTTGAAGCCATTTTTGGTTTCCTTCTGTTAGTTGAAGTATCCCCAGTTTGGGCTCTTTGCTCATTTTTCTTGGATTCATAGCTGTGGGACAGGAAATAAGAGACACACGAGATTAAAAATAAGTTGCAGCTAGGACGTACATTTCAGGAACTTTCAGCCTCCATAAATGGTATACAATTTTCTGTTTTTTCCTTAGCAGTGATCTTTGGATAATTCAATATCCCCTGAGCATACAGTCCCTTTAAATATCAAACAGTCCACTTTCATTCTATGTCAAAAATTGATTGAATTGATGATAAATGTTGCATGATTAGTGAACCCTTTGTCTTTCCATTGTCAAGAGGAAAAACATTTTTGGCAGTTGCAGTATAGTGTTTTCCCATTACCTGGACTTTACAGCTGAGAAAATAAAAAACTTGTTGAAATGTAAAGGAAAATTTGTCAGTGGCTTCACGTCATAGGTGGGAGAAACTGCAGCAAGAAACCCAGTATCATTGCGATCATTGTTAAAGCAAAAGCAAGTGTTTGTGTTTAGGGAGTGGCCAATTCTTTTAGGTCTTACTTGTTGTGTGCTATTTCTCCTGTGTTAAAAAGGATCCCTCATAATCCTGAAAAATAGACTGACAGAACTTGCACACAGAAATGGTACTGATCAGACATACAAATATATACATACAGTCTTCCCTTTATTCATTAATTGCCATTCAAAATCAAGGGTTGCAAGTATTCATTTTTTCCTGAAGAACTGATAACTTATCTAGGTACAAGGGGGATGTTTACTCTGGTGTAATTAAGGTAGCTTACTCAAGGTACTGAAGTTATGAACTCTTGGTATATCAAAACCTACAATAACCAGAGACTGACAGGCTCCTGAATCAGCCTTTCAAGCTCCTCCATAGACTATAGAAAAACTCATTATCTACACCGGGCAACAAAACTAGGTGTTTGAGATGTTTCAGTACAAATCTTGACAGCTGGTAACTTCCCAAATCAGTTCACTACATCATAACCCTTCACAAAGTGGCTAATTTCGGAACAGTGTTGCTTCACTTGAACATACCTCATTTTCAAGTTTATATCAGACATTGTCATTCTGAATATCTCCTAGTTACACAGGGAGTGCTCTGAAAGCAGCATGCTTAAGCAAAACAAAACTGAAACCATCAATAAATTCATAACTGAATGACATGGTATTTTTCCTGAATGTGAGTAATCCTGCTGAAGTTAATAACAACAGAAAATTTTTGAACATGTTTCTCATCACTTGAAAGCAAAGATCCTGGATCATCACTGGTAAGGATATTAACCATTGAATATGGGTTACTTATTTATTCCTTTCTAGCTGTGGTAGAGAGTACCCCCCTGTGGAAAACAAAAATGACTAATTCAATATTTGTGTTATTTTTATTGTGTCAAACAACACACCATGCTCACACTGCGTACACATATTACCAGCAGAACCAAAAATAGAACCATGAGGTCTCATAGATTTTTTATTATTTTCAATTTATCATTGCTAAACTTTCACTTATCCTCTTCACAGAAACTCAATCTTTTTAGTGCTTTTAGGTACCAGATTAAAGACAGTTTGGGGGACATGCTCCGCAGTCACATAGTGACATCTTTCTTCTCTCTTGTGGGATACAGTGGCAGCTTAAGAGGTTAATGACATAGAAAGAGGTGAGCCAAAAAAATTAACTCACTTTTTGGTTGTGGGATTACATTGCTACTGATGAACATGCAGATTCTAGAATATCTTCAAACATAATTTTTCCTGTAGTAAGATCTACTTACTAGTGTGTTCTCAGATTTAATGTCAGGCTAGGGGCCAAGTTCTTCAAGATTCAATAAAAATACCTCACTTAATTTTTAAATTAGAGATAATTATTATGCATTTTATTTGACTTGGGCGCATTGTATAATTACTCCTTGCATGCTCCTAATTGCTTCTAAACTTTAGATTTTTCTATACATTTAAAGTTAGTTAAACAGTATTTTGCTAAATATATTTCAAAAAATTCACACTGTACAAAAAGTTATTAAAATCATTGTAGAGATAGTTTTGAACTTAGTTTTCCTCATGTATATGATAGAAAGTTTTCTCTTCTTGCACTGACTTCAGTGAGAGCAGTGTGAATCACTGTTTTTACCAATGTAAATTAGTGAAACCCCGTCAGCAGTATCAGTAAGCCTGTTAACATAAAACATAAAACAGCTATAGAATTTGACCATCTTTATGTCTTTTGGACCTGTGAGATTATTACTAGAGGTTTTTAATCTTTGTTGTCAATGTCTCTTCTCTCAGAGCTAGAGGGCAAAGGTCCACTCTTGGCTTTTGCAGATATGCATGCTCTGTTGTGGAGACACTCCAGCTTGCCTGTAAATAAGCTCTAACAATACCATTCATCCCCCCATAAGTGAAAAGCCATTATGCTGCCCAATTTCTGAAATTAAAGTTGACAGAAAATAGTGGTACGCTCTCAATATATGATTGATATTATTTTTGAGATTAAAAACCATAAATTGCTCCATTTCACACCATGTGTAAATAATGTTTCTTTGTGCCTCTTCATTGAAGACCGTATGTTTGGGAACAGTCACTTTTTCTTTAAAAAAATCCATTTGTTAAAAATGAGACATGATTTCTTGCCAGGGAGGCTGACAGAGAAAAAAAAATATGGTGATGGAAAAGATTCTTTTCATCTGCTTCTGAATGATCACTGTGTGATGCTGCTTCCTAAATTCCCTAGCTAAAAGCCAGCCTCACTACAGAAAAATTACTCACATCCATTTCCCAAATTGAATAATGGCAAGCAGAGATTCTTGGAATATGTCTACATCCCACAATGAAAGGCTGTGTTAGATGTACTCTAGTGCACTCTGAGCAAGCTGGTAAGTCTGTATAGCGAGGATATAAGCATGTGATGCAGGAACTATAAAACCACATTAAAGTAGCATAGCCCTGACAGACAGGTCTAATAAGCCCATATGCAGTGTCTCCTACTCCAAAGATAACCCACTCCCAAATTGCTTGGGTACCTCAGTGTGGGACTTCACACACAGACAGTCTTGTCAAATGCCAAACAGGAGTTTTACTCTTTTCCCTGTTTTTTCCAAGGGGAGGTTTATGGCTTCATCTTTAGACTTTAGATCAGTATGGCTGGATATTCAAAACACTGTATGGAGATGGGGCAAATCAAGAAAAGCATGAAAAAAATTTTGCTGAAGGGGGATGTTCAGCACAACTCCCTGGTGCTTCTGCTTCTGAATGGCATTCTTTTTCATGGAGAGCTCCCATTTAGGAGGCTTGCAGACTGCTGATAAGTATGTTTTTTCCTAAAGTGTTTTTTTGTTGTTGTTGTGGTTTTTTTCTGTTTTGTTTTTTTTTTTTGGTTGGTTGGTTGGTTGGTTTTGTTTTCTGTTTTTGTTTTTTTGTTTTTCTACTCAGTGTGTACCTATGTACTATGCACCAAGTAACTGACCTATATAAACCTGTAGGGAAACATGATTGCCAGGAACACATGTTTGTAGGAAGTTCGACATTATCTTGAATATGTTGTAGTGATTACTTGACAAAGCATCAATAATGCAGTTTGTGTTTGACAAAATGATTACAAATGTGATTAAAACTTTAAGGACCAGGCCACATTTCACAAATACTAATTGCTTAATTATCACTTACCCACTGACCAACACGTCTCTAACAACGAACATTTGTTTGCAAGTTCCAAATTGATTAACAAAACATTAAATGAGTTTTCCTTTTCCTGTTTTACAAGTGCTCATTTTTGAGCCTGAGTACATCCTATTGCTACATCTCACACGGTTATGCAATGTGCAGGTTAGAATTAGTGGAATTCCTAAGTCATGAGAGAACTGCAAACTCTTTTCCCATTGATATTCCACAAAGGAAGTGAACTTGGAAACTAATGTGGTTTTGGGGGGAAACCTGAATAGAGGCCTTAGCGGCGTTCAGTTTTCAGGAGCTGGCATGTTGTTCAGTTTTGTCCAATTATCAATAAATAAGAAGGATTAGCTGCTGGTAATGGTGCAGTGGACAAAAGATGCAGGTCACATGCCGTGAATTCAGAAAAGTGAGAGTGTACTTAGGAAAAAAAGCTTTTCTAAATTAGCAATAAAAATAGATGATTAGGTTAACTGTTTGGTTTCTAAAGTAGATAAATCCTGATGATATGAATTCAGTGCTGAATTATACCCTGAGTGATATGTCAAGGTTCATCTAACTTTCATCTTCTTACTACAAAATAATCATTTAGCTCTTCATCTAACTTGCTGCACAAAAAGCCGAGCCTTTGGAAACCTATGAATATGACCTTGAGAACTGAAACCAAAAGAGAAGACAAGCAGAAGTGAAACTTCAACTGGTTAAAATGTAGATTAATGATTCTTACAAGTTTAAATGTCACTCTGTCTATTTGCCTGAAATTTGTCCGGAAAGGAACAGTAAAAATGATCAAGTCTTTAAGTACAGAATGAGAGCTTTAACAGAAGTTGTTCTGTAGAGAAAGTATGTTGATTCATGTTATGAGCAGTTCCCTAGCTTTTATATTCCCTCTTTCAGTATCAATTTAAGCAGTGAGGTAATCCAAATAATTAAGAAAAGTGTTGTGTTTAGAGTTTAGATATGCAGATACTTTGAGACTGATACTTTACACTGTCCAGAAATCTGAGAAATGGTAATTGAAGAGTGATTCATACTTACAGACTAATTTGGAGGCTTTGAGCTGAGGATGGAAAAACACCTCCTAGTGTGTACATTGAGTCTAGGTATCCAATAAATCTTTGCCACACTAGTTCTTCAAGTGGAGAGCAGAAAAGGACACAGTAAGACTTATAAGTTCTCAGCAATAGAAATTTTAGCCAGTGGAACGTTATCTAAAATCTGACATTACACATTATACCATTAAATGATAAAGCTTATTGGACAACACATTCCCTATAGAAGGCTGTACACAAGTAGTTTCTATCCAATTCACTATATGTCTGAATGAATAATTTGTGGGAGGAGTGAGAAGAAAGACTATAGTATTTGTAATAGATTTTCATTTTTAAATGCCAAGTTTTCTGCAAGCTGGTCTGCTGGACAGTCTCAGTTTCTCTTCAACACATGGAAATTGATATTTCAAGTTAGTTTAAAGCCCTAGATAACATGACAGGCGCAGAAAAGTCCACTGGTAGGTCTGCTGTTAAAAATAACTGGCTTAGTCAGCTGCCTCTTGAACATTCTTTCATCTTGCTTGTGCTGAGGGTGCCAGAAATTGAGATACCTCTGTCTGTTTTATCTACTAGTTTTTGTCAACAAGCTGGAAAAGAAGAAAACAAAAACAAAAACAAGAAAAAAAAACAACAAACAAACAAAAAAACCCAAAAAAAACGTGGCAAGGCAGCTTGCTCCATGAAGAAAATAAGCCCCCAGCATCCTATATTCTTTACACACCTTCCATATTCCTAGCATAAACATTCAAAGTCTGAGGCTGTAGAGCAGATGAATGGCTGGGGGTATCAGAGCACCGCTCCCCTGTTTCTTCCCATGGTGCTGACCGGAGTCCCAGACATTTAGAGGCTGTGCTGCTGAACTTCCAGGAGTTTACCACTTTCCCAATCAGCTACCATATGGTAATAAACCCAATGTACATAGCAAGGGATGTTGCTCATTTTTGATTAGAGGAGGTTGGAGACACATATTCCATTTTATGAACTAAAATACCTGCTGCAGTTGGCTTGTGGATTGTACTTTTCTCAGGTATATGGCCTGGAAAATGGCTGATCTGTGCCAAGTAAGTGATGTTTATCAACTTGCAGCTTTTTATGAACACAGGAGAGAAAAATGTGTATAACAGGATTATAAAGACTTGAATCAAATCCAGACAAACTGTTCTTGTTTTCTAATCTGCAAACACGTAAATACTGTTTTAGCTCTGAAAGTAGAAAAAAGTGTAACTTTCCAAATAAAATTCTATTAAAGTCTGCAAAGTTAATTAATGTAATAAATATGCCTGTGCTATATTAGGGAACAAACATAACACTATTATCTCTTCCTATTTTCTTCCTGGGTAACTCAGCACATCAGTATTCTAAGGCCTTGAACTATATACCCTGCACTCACGTAACTATCACTACCTAAAGCCAAGTATTTGAGCAATACACCACAGCAAGTTATAAACAAAAAGTGATTATGATTATATTTAGTAAAGTTTGGAGCCAGGATTTTCTATTGCAGTTTTATAGCAGAAGGTAGTATAAATTCCTTATTAAGAGACTATAATTTCTGCAAGTGGCATACCATATTTGTTTTACGAGACCATTATTGTTTAATAAAGGTGGCAATAGAGGAGATGACTGCAAAAAAGTTAATGACACACATAGCTGAGAACTAAATCCTCTATAAAGTCTGCAGACCATAATACTTGATGTCAACTAATCTTGTTGTTTCTTACTCGTGCTCCACTGGCTTGTAGAGATAATTAACTGATTCAGTAACTTGGGTGGTGTAGATCCTTGGGCTGTCTTAAAATGGTGGATATTCCATGAAGTATTCCATGTATGTTGGAGAGGAAAAACAAATGTCCTACATAATATATGGGTTCAGGATAGATAAGTTACTTTTAGTCTGAGTTTCAACAATTGAAAGGCCTGTCCCTTTTTTCACCTTCTTCTCTCCTAGTAAGCAGATCCATTTTTTGTAAAGCATCATGCTTGAGAGTTGCAACCATATTGCAAATATCAGCATTCCCTTTTCTTCCCCTTTTACAGAGTAGAAAAGGGATCCAAATCTGGGGTTGCTATCAAAATCTCTTGCTCACTGGCTGATGGTGTCACTGAGAGGTTGTCTCTGTGACCACACAGAGAAATAAGGGAATGTGAAGGCAGTGTCAGTCTGCAAACTCCCATGCTTTAGGAGGGTTCATGGCATAGTCTGGTCACCTACAGATACAAAACAGAAATGAGAACCGAGAGCTCAGGTGTCTAATGAAAGGTGTTTACACTTCAGTTCATGTCTGCATCCTGATCGACCGAAGATTTCAGTCACAGCAAGCCCAAACTTTGTTTCCAGTGGCTCTTCAAGTCTTATTAAATGAGAAGTCATGAATTCAGTTCTTCCACAAAGTTTCTCAAACATTATTCCCACTAATGGGATGCAATTCATGCAGTAGTTTGATTACTCACTTTCTGTTATACCCCATTCCCAGATGTACTAAATCTGACCCATACTTTCACTAGGCTTGCTGTTCCAAATTTCACATTGATTTTTTGAATTTCTTTCTAAATGATATTACAGAACAGCACTAGAATGAGGTTCAATATTTATTAAATAAGATAACTAATACATTGACAATATTTTAGTGATTTTGTGGTAGCAACAACAATAATCTGTGACTAGATTTTACCCTATTCTTGACAGGGAATGCTGGACTATATGCCTAAGTGGAAGATAGTCCATTGCTCTGCCTTGGCTACTGTCAGCTACCTCTGCATTGAAAGCAAAGGAATAGAAATGTCATTCCTTCCTCTTTATTTTTGCTATTGCTGCATTCAAGAATTTATTAAAGTTTGTTGGGGCTGCCCCTCCACCCTTTTTTTTTACTACACTGTTTGGCAGTCTAGTACCAGTGTATAGATTTTACCATGTTAAGAAATACTAGTGGTGATATGTATGCAAGTAGCGAAAGACACTTGCACACTTAATTCTCCACAATGGTATTGGCAAGCAGTAGTTATGGTTTATCTTTCCTATAACTAGACTTTGTTTTTTAATATGCTACATTTTCATCTACTTCTGAAATCTCCTCTAAGAGCTGGATAAAATAAAATGCAAAACCAGAGCTTCTACCTCAAGAAGTGTGTGAAAGAAGAAACAATCAGAGAAAACGTATAAAATGAAAAGCAAGGTAACAGAGAGACACTTGTGTTTGGTTCCATGTGCAACACTGTGATAGAAATGTGCTTTTCTGCTCATTTATTTAGACAGGGGCAAATTCCTTTAGGCCAAATTCCCCCTCATACACAGATGACGATGACACCTAAGTACATGAGGGCTCTAATGGATCTGTTAATCAGTTACTGAGGTATATATATTAATTGTTGTAAGTAGAAATGCATAATTTAGTGCTCTGGATTTAATTTTTTTTTTTTTTCCATTATTCTTTTTCCCTTACAACTGCTTTGTCTGTGCTTATGGATACACACAGGCATAGTCTGACATTCTGCTGTATATTATCCAACATCTTTTTTGCTGCACTGTAACGTGTAAGGAGCCAAGCTTAGAGAGTGCAAACAGAATCAACAAAATTGAAGTTGGTTCTTCCAGGGCTAAAGCCAAAAATGGTAGGGATGAAATCAGAAATAAATTTCCAACAAGTTTCTAATTAAAAAGAACATAAAACTGATCTTTAAAACTTAAATTCAAAATTCAATTTTTTGAGTTTTTATTGAAGCTCTTCCAGTACAACAATTAGGCATTCAAGGTTCCTGAACAGCTGCCTACGGCCGCACTGCATTTCGTGCATCACTTCACATATCACCTGTCCCCCAAACCTTTGCATCACCTTTTAGCAAACACCTTCCAGCATGTGCATTTCATTTGTGGCAGAAAAACATCCCCTAATCCCACAACACTGCATCTGTGTGAAAGATTTGCAAGCTGTGGGTAAGCATGCTTACTGCTGATACTTGTGAGGCTGGAAGAGAGTAAGGAAGAGCAGAAAGCTCAGAAGGTGGGAGAATTAGCGTGTTCTTCCCTCATTAGTTAACTAATCAGAAGAACATAGAGGACTAGTTCTGAGTGACTGTAGGCCAGCTAAAAGCCAGTTCTGGAGCAGTAGGGGTTGCATAAAGCCTTCACTGATGCATATGTGCACAAGACAAAAGACCTAAATGAAGCGAAAGTGTGAACGAAGCTGAGCAAAGGTTCAGCTCTGGAAGTGCTCACTTCACTCTTGCATAAACATACAGGGCAGATCCTCAGCAACATGATTAAAATTGATAGGTGTAAATAACCAGAAAGGTAAAACTTTCTGCAGACAAAAGGCTTTGTTCCATAGTTTCTGAGTAGCCAATGGTGCGAATAGGAGCCCTGCCAAATAAAGTAGCTTATGTGTTAGATATCTTCCAACACAACGGGCCCACCTCCCTGCCAAGGTGCAATTCTTCCTAAGCTTAAAACGTGGAACAGGGGGATGGAAGTCCCTGATGAGTTGGTGCTCTGTACTGAGAGGAGATCTTCAGTTCTGCAACCATACCAGGTGTTATACCACTGTCCTCAAGGACATGAGAAAAATGTTCTTTTTTGACCTGGCTATGTCCTTTTTTCATTGACAGAGAGATGTTTCAGCTCACTGACTTGTGCTAGCCACCTTGTACATGCCTCCTGAAATACCTTCTCTCCCCTCTCTCCTGGCCTTCTTCCTGAAGAGCTACTCCAGGCTGTAGAAACAGTTCCCATACATGAAGGATGAAGGATGTGAGTGGTTGTGCATGGTCCAGGCCACACTGGGTGTGTGCCATTAGATATGGACACTTCAGGCAGGGACCTTCACAGGTGTGAGTTCTTTAGACATCATGCGGATGTACACTACAGCACACTAATAAGCTATAGGTTTTCCCTTATTGTCCCAACTGTGACAGGTTGATTGCAGACCAGAGGTTGTTTTCAACCATGTGAGCAATAAGGGAAAGCTTTAAAATGCAGTCAGTCTGTTAGTCATAAGCTGTGAGACATAGTGTAATATACTTGGTGTAATATATACACTAAAGGCCTAATATATACACTATAGGCCTAAAGATTCTTCAGTATAAGGGATGCAGATGTGTTTGTGTCTGAGAGAAGGTGGATGTTTAAATGTGCACTTTCTTATTCCTTTCTTTCCAATCTTTTCCTGAGTTTCCCCTCTTCTGATCCCCTGACATGTGAACACATATATGTCAGTATATTTATATATATATATATATATTTTTTTTTTTTTAATATGAGTGTATATATGAAGTTTGGCTTCCTGTTCTGTTGCCCTTGCATGAAAATCTATGGGTAAGTTATATCTCTTTACTTAAAATCTTTGAACGCGACCCAGATGAGCATGGACAAAAGTATGACTAATCATAGCAATCCATGTGAGAATCCTGTTCTTGATAAATAGACATTAAAGTAAAATCAAGATTCAATATTCCAATCTGAAAGGTTTCAACTGAAAAAAAAGATTCTAATGCTGGAAGTCTAAATAATACAAAAACCCTACAGAGAGGCCCATTGTTGTAAACAGATCTACACCTGTGGGAAACATCAAAGTCAACATGTGTCTTCCTTTGAACTACTTTCTCTTTTATCCTCCATTTTTCTTCTATATGTTTATATACAAAAATCCAATATTATTAACACTCTGGTGTCTTTCAACCAATGTAATGAGTTAATCCAAGTTAGATGAATAGCTCAATGAAATAGTCTTTGGGGATATTACTGCAAGGAGAGAACATTTATTTACCTGTAAATTTCCAGAAGCATTATGGCCAGATTTTCAAATGTTGCCAGCAGAGGTCTGCTTCCACTAAAATCACTATTGCTTAAGAAATTCAGATAAATTCTGATTGCTTCTGAAATTCACATGTGAAATTGGAACCCTTACATAGTTCTTGGACTGAACAAGGAATAAATAGATACTATAAAAAGTGGATTGAGTAGTTTTTCTTATTCTGGGAATAAGTATGGGTGGCGAAAGGCTGGGTCACATGCACAGTACAAATATATTCAGTGATGTCAATTCCCTGTAGTGTTTGCCCAATAGATTGCTAATAACTATTAACCTTTGTTTTTTCTGTGTTAATGGTACCATTTTAGGGAATATTCATAGAATAGAGGCCACATTTTTACAATCTAGCAAGAAAATTATTCTAAGGCTTCCAAATACTATCATCCTTAAAATTAAGCTAAGTATGCTTTCCATATCCATAATCCTGTTATTAATTAAAGAATATTGTTGAAGTATTCCTTTTCAAAGACCCTAAGAAAGTAAATTGCATCAACTTTAAGCCTCGTTCTTTACAAAAAGCAGCAATGTATCCTGAATGGTGACTGTTCCTCCCAAGAAATCTGTCAAAACCGCATACACTTTTATTTTTTCTTCTGAAAGGACATGTAAACTGATAAAAATAGGAGCTGTATATTCAAAATCAGATAAAATAGAAGATTAATTGCCTATAATGAATAAAAAAAATTGCAATCTATGGAATCAGTAATACCAAAAGCAGCTAGGAATAGCATTAACAGTATCAAATGTATTAATTTTGAACACAGTGTCAGAGTTTGTCTGCGATCTTCACATACCAGCCTTAGCAGGGCTGCTGCAAGAAGCTTACAGTTAAAATAATCCATAAAACTGTCTGCATAGCAATATTAAGTATGGGAGTCAGGCAAAAAAAAGGTTGTATGACAGTTTCCCTTTGTTCTCTTGTTTTGCAAATCTCTTTTCCCTTGATAAGGAGTATTTTGGACTTGCCAATTTAGAATAACCTTTGTAAATCATTCTGTTGGGAGGTCACACTTGTTGAATGTTTGGTTGTGAGCAATCTAACAGTCCCGATCCTGCAGGGATTAATGAGTGGAAACATACAGAGCATGCAGAGCAGTCTATCATCACAAACAGGACTTTTGACTCTAAGAACCTGGAGAAAATGCTGTCCATTTTCATAGGATACCACATACTCTATACTACAATCATTTAATTTCTTTCTGCTAGAGGATGATATGCACATCTTTAGGACTCTTGTGTGACAACATGATGACAGTGGCATCTCTATTTTTACAACAAGCCCAATAGTGGTCACAAAAGAACATCTCCTTTGTGACAACCCTTGAAACACCAATGTGTTATGTATGCTAGGTAGTTAGGAGAGTAGTGAGTACTCCCTGTACTATGCAGCTAAGTTGGAAGTATTAGAAGATCCTTCTTACTTTCATTTATTTCCTGATTCCAATCATTCTGTGGTATTATAAACAAAATCGCCCGTGAAGACACAGTTCGTAAGGGTGCCACCTCTAATAACTACACTCTTAATGAGATTTTCTCTACGCTTTCTGTGGAAACAAAACACTATAAATATAGAAATTCCTTGTATCTAGAGCTACCTGAACTGGCTTTAGTTTTGCTCTTCTGAGCTTTGAACAGCTTCAGTTTGTGGTTCTGAGATGTCTAATTACAGATACATCTCATTACTTCTTGACTGGCAACATTTTCTTCAGCTGAATCCAAAAATGTTGACCAGAAAAGCCTCACACCTCTAGCAGAATGAATGCTGCTCACTTTTGGAATGCTTCACCTGGGGCTCCTGAAGGTGTTAGTATAATATCCAGTCACGAGTTATTAAGTATCCTGTATTTCTCCAAAGAGGATGGAAGGTATTCCTGTTATTTTTTTTATGCACTTACATGTGTACAACTGCACTTTTTTCTTAAATAGAGCCATGAGTTTCAACTTTGTTGCTTTCCTTCTGTAATATCTAATGCACTGCTGCCCCTCCATCCAGAGCTCTTTGATATGTCACCTTTTTACTTTTAGCTTTACATATACAGACATATAAATAAATATGTACACTTGAAAGGAGTTTAAAGAAAAAATCTTAATGACATGAATGAAGCTGCATATAGTGAAATCAGGTCATAATTCAAACTGAAAAGAAGCTGACCATTGACATCTTTGTAAAAAGCCTTTTTCTTTTTTTCTCTCAGGAAGACAGGAAGATATGAAAAAGACGATATATATTTATGGGAATGTTCCTTAGCAAGGGTAATAATATAAGAAAGGGTAAAAAGAAGGATCAGTGATTCATTAGAAACTATTTTTCTTTGTTATGAAATATGAAAAGAGAAAGTGAAAGAAAACACAGTAAAATCTCATTTACTCTGAAGAAGCATAGACTCGTCAAGGTTATCATCTGGATTTGAATTTTCTTCCACGGTTAACTGGATTTCCTTTTGGCTGAAAAAGAATTTCAAAGCATCACTAAAATAAAACACCATCTAAAAAAAAAAAAAAAAAAGAGAGAGATTAATTAACCTTAATAATTTCAGAATGATTGTGACTATTAGAAAACACATTTGGAGGGCAAGGTCAGCAGCTTCCTTGTTTATGTTGGATACTCTAAAGGAGGAAATAGTAAAACAGGTACACAACATTATGCTTTAATCCCTATGGATTATTTTTATTTTCTCATGCTTAAAGAATTCTAGCTGTAAGAAAATCTTTAACTAGAAGGAAACATTATGGATGATTATGAGACAGATACTTCAAGCAGATTGCAAAGATTTAGAAAGTTTTGTTTACTGTCTATTTAAATGTTTGACTTAATTCTGAAACAAGAGCACCCTTTTTCAGATCCCAGAGAACTGTAACTAGAAATGGTGAGAAGGGCAGATCAGAAAGATTATTTTGTGGATAATTTCCCAAAATGTAAAATTTTATGGCTTTCCCCATGAAATATTCATCCAGATTCTGGAGACAGTCATGACAAAAGCAATATAGTGGGACAATATTTCCCCAACAACACAGATTTCCAACAGCTGGAACTGGCTTATCCCAGGATTGATGAATTTACACAAACTGATGAATTGGGGGAAAATGTGGTTGGGTGAAGTACTATGTATGATTCCAGTAATTTGAAAGTATTTGTCTAGGTTTTTGACTGTTTACAAACAGTTCTTATTCAGCACAGTAATTTTGAACTAAAGCCAAACTTGGAAATTTTCATTAAAAATACCTAAATGGAATATTTGACCACTTAGAAAGTCTTCACTTAAAAGCCTTTTGAATCAGAAGGTTGCTTGAAAATGCCAATTTCTTACACAGAGCTTCATTAAAAAAAAAAAAAAAAAAAGAAAAAAGACATTTTCTGGGAAAAAAAAACACTGTTAGATTGTTTTGAAGGCAGAACTTCTTTAGGTCAAGAAATACAAATAACTTTAGATGCTGCAGAATTTGTTTCAACCTTATTTCTTGAAGAAATCATGATGGGATATCCACTTCCAGTGGTGACAAGGAATACTGCAGTAAGACTTTCCTATCTTGCATTCATATCAAAGTGTTGTGCTGCTGACCTGCAAACAGCACTCTTCATTGACATTAATACAGGATTCATCTTAGCAATTGTGTGACCTCCATTGTTGACCGCAGCAGTTGCTACTGTTAGCTACTGTAAGAAACTACAGCTCAGCCTGATGGGATCATTGCACTGGCTAATAGCAAACAGTGCCTCATCTTGAGCTTGGACTCGGCAACTGTTTAGATGTTAGGACAGCATTTTAGAATGAAAGCTTTCTTCAAAAGGACTGTTTTTTGAAGAAGCTGGACATAGACACAGATATTAGGTTGCTTTAGCAAATATCCTATGCTCTCCAACAGCAATGTTGGAGCACACAACAATCCCAGCACCCTTAGTCTTTCCTCTCTATTACTGTTATGGATACTGCATCTATGATACCTTAGAACAAGAGTTAGATCAGGAATAAGACATGACTGGAGCAAATGCTGCAGAGCTGGGGGGAAAAATGGTGTTTCCTATCCTATAAAATGTTGGAGTGAATTTTTCTTAATCCCACTGAGAAGTACCTTTGAGTAACTGCTCTGACTAGTAAATGTGTGAAGTACTACCAGTTCAAGATGATTTTGGCAATGATCAAACATTAAATGCATATATGTATGTGCATATATATCTGTATACGTATTTGTCTGTGTATATATTATATATATAAGGAGGCATTTTAAAGTGCTTTTTTAATATATTTTAACCTTATTATCATTAGCTTCTATCCTGCAAAATTACATTAAGCAGAAAATACAATTATTAATACGGAATATACTCTTTATCGTATCCCAACAGAGTAGTCAGCCACTGGGACTTTATCCCTGTTGCAGAATGCATTGAATCAGACCCCATATCCCTCCCTCCCCAACTACCTCACCTGTCAGTTCCATCTAACAGACACACAGATCTGCACATGCAGGCAGAGAAACTCAGCATTTTCCGCAATCAACCAAATAGCCTGAAGTGAAAGACAAACACGATGCCTGAAGCAATATTGCTTGATTAACACTGAATAGTTCTTTAAAGTGATCACATGAACTTTAATCTGAAAGATTGCTTTGAATTGTTAAGGGTGGAATCTGTTGCTATGAGAGTTGTCAAACAACTGTGGTGAATTTAATGTGTAATAGATGATAACCTTTGTCGGTTTTAATATTGAATTCCATGTTACTGATCCTAGTAAATAATCCTTACCTTCCCCTAGTGAATACCTGCTATATCCCAAAGCTCTACACAGTACGCAAAGACATTTTAGTAGAGCGTTTTTCATGTAAAGCACACATACTGTATAGATCTGACCTCATCACTGGTTGCCTCAGGCTACCTCCTGTATAACCTCTGTTTTCTTGATTTTCTCCTGAGGTTGCTATTATCTGAGGTTTGTAAATATTTCAGAAATTTGAGACTTGTATAACAATTGCAAATACCATACTGCTGTTATACTGAACTTTCAGTAGCATTCAGACATTCTTTTTTTCCTATTTTCTTTATTTTAGTTCTGGATGATACGAATTCTACAATGCATGATTTAGCTGTAATTGAAATTACAATCTACTTGCAGTGATTTTAACCAAAGGACTCCAGATAGGCAAAGTTTTGATCTCAGTTAACAAATAAACCATGTATGTTGTTACTTTATATTGTCCTATTTTCTATTTGTCAAAGTACTATATAGATTTTATGGATATTTTATGCAATTTTATGCATGAAACTGAGCTGTTTGTAGAAACTGCTGACCTCCCCAATGAAGGGAAAGAATGCAGAACAAAAAACAAAAACACTTCTGTCCTTTAAAAAAAAATGTAGGAATGTAGTATGGAAGATAAAGGACACGTGTACTTGAAAGAGATTAAAAGAAGTACAAAATTGGTTCCTTCCCAGAAACTTAGTCTATATGAATTTCTTTGTATTAAAGCAACCATCATTTACTGAATATATTTGCTTTCATGTAATTATGTACATATACTTAGCAAAGTATCTTGTATAAAAACGAAAGCTACAAAAGCCATATAAAATCTGCTTTGAAAATTGTGTGTGGCATGAATTTTGGCAGCGTTATCACCTCATTCATTTTCAGAAGAATACTCCAATTATTAGATCATATCCTGTATTGTAGCAATAATTTACTCTGCTATTAACATTAGTATCCAATTTTCATATCAGATTCTTCATTATAGTATAATTTACTCCAATATTATTTTACTATCCATACCTGCCTACATTATTCTACTTTTGTAGTTACCTTCAATACATTTCTTTTAAACATTCATTATGTTAAGACTGTGATGATACACCACCAAATGGGACAGAAAGAAGAATGTGTATGGTGTAAAAAAAGATATATTGTGATAAGGAAGCTTAAGAAGGTTGATGGATTTTTAAGATCCTGCTAAATATTATTATAATTATTTAATTAACTCATTTATATTACGATCACAAAGTTCATTTGTTTTGCACTAATACAAGCTTTACAGATAAGAGGGAGAATCCCTTTAAATTTTGCTTAGCATGTTTTTAATATCCAGTCATGTGGATTCATATGCTTTATATGAAACATTCAAAAGTAGATGCAATAATTTTTAAATGACATGAGAAAAAGAAATCACAGTATATTTTCTTTTCAAAATATTTAGTGTCTACAATTCATCTGTGAACCGAGCAAATCACAGCTTCTTCAAGTGCAAGGATCGAAACCAATTACCATTAGTGACCATCGGGTACAGCCAATCCTTTCTGTCCTGTTGCCTGAATCTCAATGATCTCCCAAGTGTGCCCATGCAATTTAACAGGAAGATCAATACACCGCGGCAGTTAGCAGCAGCTCTCTTGAAGTGCTTCACAAAACATGCTACATTTCTCTACCGAATAAATGTCAAAACATTCCAACAGCTACAATTCTTGGGAGAAATTGTTCTTGTGAAACATTATTGACATACTTTAACCCGCATTTCCCGCTGCTCTCCAGCTTCCTACAGTCCAGTCAATTCTGATTTGGCAAGAGCCACATCGACACATGTCCCCTGCTGACTTTGTCTGTAGGCATGAAAGATATCACGATGCAGTGCAGAAGTCCTGGGTGTCAGGGGTCAGCGGTCTAGGTCTGACCCAAGGTCAAGGTGACAACAACCTGTCTCCTGGGACTTGTCTTCATCCCTAACATGGCCTTGGAAGCAATCAATACCATTACAGAGCTTGCTTTCCTAACAGACAGTGCCACCTGATCTAAGCATTTCAAGACTATGACTTGCAAGCCTTGCTGCTTGAAAATGTCTTCATTTTCCCATTATACTGCAAAACATCTGTATTAGTTCTGGCACTGGCTTTTTTCATCAGTTTAATGTGGTAAATTAAATTGATTCTTTTCACTTTTTAATGGCTTTCTGCAACCAGGGTGAGTTAACCTGGACTTTCCCAGTCTTCTTTTATGTGGCAGAGGTGTCATACATAGCTCAGTACTTCTCCCAGCATCTAATCTCTAAATCAGATTTCTTCTTTTTTGTTGTTCTTGCTCCCTCCTATTTATTCTCTTTTTTTCTACTAGTAACCATTTTCATCTTTATTTCTTTATAGCTTTCAGAAGATAAAATCTCACTTCTGCATCTGTATTCTGGATATGCACATACACATATGTGTAAAAACAATCCTCAAACATATCTATAAAAATATAAATAAAATTCAACATCCTTCCCAATTTTGTCAGGCCATAGAGAGTTAGTTCACTGTGAGAAGTAATTACACATATGAACAAGCTGATAACCACTGAGATAGGTGTTTTTATCACCTGTTTACAAGAGCTATGGTAATTTCCAGTACAACAACGTGTTGCTTTCTTCAGAAAACTCAACCATGATGCCTCAGTACAAAATTTGTATAGTTAAGGGTTTTAAAACTTTTTTTCCCTCCCAAGGAGGGGTGGAGACCAAAACCAACAAACCAACGAAACAAAAAAGCAGAAAAACCCCAAAAAAACAAGTACCAAAATTCCCCAACAACAACAAAACACCTTAAACAATCTATAAGCAGATCTAATGATTTCATAAGAAGTATATGTGTTTGTATTAGTTGGACAGTGTGACAAAAGGCTAACAGAATCAAGAATCACAGAAAACCAAAAAAAAAAAAAAAGAGAGGGAGAAGAAACTACCCCTATTGTGTCTTGAAAATTACTCATCTATCCTACCACGCAAACTCAAAATCAGGCTTCAGATTTCCCCATAATGGACAGCTGATAGTAAAGGGTGAAAACAAAAATTTAAATCAAGAAGCTCAAGGTGTCCTTACATCCTGCCAGTATGGAGCCCTCTTCTGTCCTACCTAGACTGGTTGATGAAAACAAACCAAAATACAGTAAACCAAAATTGAAAG
This sequence comes from Columba livia, assembly GCF_036013475.1. Classification (NCBI taxonomy): domain Eukaryota; kingdom Metazoa; phylum Chordata; class Aves; order Columbiformes; family Columbidae; genus Columba; species Columba livia. The sequence continues at coordinate 67,508,086 of NC_088602.1, forward strand.
CCACAAATATTTCTTTAGATGTGAGTTACAGGCAGCCTAATATGTCTGTAAGATAGCAAGCACACTTTTGAGGTCTTTCAAAACAATAGCATTTTCAAAGGAGTGAGAGAGATATTTTTCCACTCTAAAGGTTACATATTTCTCTACCCTTGTTAGCACACAGTAAGAAAAGGCAGAAAAAGAAAAAAACATTTCTGTGGCTTAGCCTCAAAGCATAAGCTTGACTCTTGGTTTTATGTACAGTAAATGAACCCTGTAGATGCAAGTTGGTGGATAATTCCCCATTAGAAAATAGTGATTCTACATCAGCAGTTCCCAGCTGCAGAGAGGAGCCCAGGCACGGACTGGAGGGATGGGCTTCCCCCTGTTGCCTCTCCTGTTTCCTTCTGTTCATCCTTTTTTCCCCCTTCTCTCCTTGGATGTATGAGGCCAATGAGGCAGCTTCATTCAAGTTGCCGCTGAGTGACAACATTCCAGATTTACACCCTTGTAAAGGAGAAGGGAGTCAGTGTCTTTGTCTACCCACAGCAACTCACAAGGGTGTTACAATCTCCTGGTCCTGTTGTTGCTTCTTGGGAAGTTTCAAGAGAAGGAAAAGGGCTGGCAGGGTCTTAGGTGATTGTGTGTGAAAGATGGCTCAAGAGGTTCCTGAAGCTGAATATACCAGTAAAGGAAAAGTCAAAAATCTCTCACTCCCATGCAAGAGCAATTCAAAATTGCTTTAGGTCTCTGTGCACCTCTGCATTGTCCCCACAAATTTATTGCCACATAACAAAAAAAAAAAGCAGAAGACATAGAGATATGTATGTTCAATATTCCTTTAAATATATATATCTTTACATCTCAGAGGATAAATAAAATGTAAGAAACATTCTGATTACAAATATCCTCTCCTTCTCATCTGCCTAGGAGAACTGCGGGACATGGTGAATTCACCTGTAGTGAGGAGCAGACATCTCTCACAGTATTAGTTGGAAGAAAGATATTGTCTGTTTTAGCATTCTCATCAGATATTTCACTCTCGAGTCTGGTTGGGAATGTGTCTCCTTGTTAGGACCATCATCATTTGTATTTTAAGACTAAAGAAGTTTAGTTTTAGAATCTGAGAAGTTACTGAGACATCCAGAGCTAAGCTCCATTAAACTCTTTGACCTAAACTCTACGAACAACCATTAGTTCAGCAGGAAGAACATTATTGCGCCAGCACACAGTGTGAGTACAAATCCTCTTCCCCTTCTGCCTGCCTGCCTCCCTCCCCATGAAGTATTATGTTTTATAAGAAAAAGCAGAGAACTATGTGAAGCCCTAATGGATTATCAAATGAAATATGATCACCAATGGTTATGTATTATAGTTAATGTTTCATTAGTTGCAGTGAGATCAGACAAAAGGGTTGGCTTTACTCAGTGGTCTTCCTACTTTGGCTCAATTCCGCAGAAATTCACTGTTAAATTATTTACCTCCTTTTCAATGTCAATTTGTTTTTTTCTTTCTATAATACCTTCCCTTGTCTTCTGTACCCCACCTTCCCATCTTCCTTACAGAACCTGGAACTTTTAATGGGAGCTAGTGGATCAAAGATGGAACGAATGAAATGGATCATGAGAACACTACTGTGCTTCTGATAGTGAGTGATGTAGGACAGAATTACCCTGATGTCATCAGTCTCGCTCGGGAAAGGGAATGGTGTTTGTCTCTGATTTTCTGGTGACTCTTGTCAGTCCAGGGTTCTACCACCAGCTTGTCTTTGTGGGGAATAAGTGTGAAATCTGACTTCAGGTGCTCTCTTTCTTTTCACAAATCCTTATTTTGGAAAAGAGAATCTTGGTTTATTCCATCACTGAAATGAACACCACAGTATTATGTGTTGGCTGTTTACCCAAACACCTAGCTTTCATATCCACCTTTTGCAATTCACATTATTTCTTCTCTCAGCACCAGTGAGTTCCATCCTTTTGAACTTGTTGGGGCAAAAATTCAGACTTCACCATTCAAACAAGACCTCATCCATTCCAAGTGATAGGTATGACACTTTTTAGTCTGCTCTTTCTCCACAGGAAAGATCCACAGGTGCAACCGGATGGTGCCTAGAATAAATACTTTTGCATTCACCATCTACATCCTGAAAACTGGACGATTCTATGCTAGCGACACCAGGAGATCTTCGCAGTCATGCAATCCACTATTCATGTAAAGTGTTTCTCAGGAAACTATCAAACTTGTGTATCACTTTTTATCCTGTTTTACAATGGCATTATGCAATTATTACAATTCTACCGCTGTGCATCTATTACTGGTGCAAAACTGGCATCAGCTACAAGACTTTTCTTCTGTAGCTCTTAAGTGAGATTTGGGCCTGATTTTAATATAATATTCTCTAACACTACTACCAGCAGGTGTTTCATATTCTGTGAAGTGGAGAAGCTACAGCGAAGCTCAAGAAAAGCAATCTGCACCCTGCCCTGGAACCCACTGGTTTTAATCAGGTCCAGAGCACGGGTAACTTTGTTCATTTGTGCTTGGCAGTTTCTTATAAACTTACATTTGAAGTCAGCGGTTGTGCTTCTTTATAAAATGCAGAATTTCAGAATTTGTAACTTATCACCAGCAAGCTCAATAATAGCCTGCCCTTTGAAATATCACCTTGTTCTGGATACTAAAATTTAATACTTTACTTCAATCAGAAGGGACATTGGCCTATGATGTTGTCAAGACCCATGATATAAGAGATGCAGAAAGGCTGACAACAGAACAGCGTGTTGCTTGTAAAATCAAGCAAAGCACTTTTCCCTTAAAAAAAAAAACAAAACCTAAGACAGCAGGTTTTTCTCCTCTTTTAACAGTTTTCAAAGTATGCTCAAATATTGTTTGAGTAATTGCATAACTTTGCAAATACATAGCTTTCTTCATGGCAAAATACTGTCTAGAAATGCTTTCCGTGTCATTATGTCTAAAAAAATCTTAATTTCAAGTGTCTGATTGTTTTTCAGAGCATCCAACTGATCAACGCTGAGCAGTCGGTAGAATAACAGGTAGACAGAATGATGCTTAACAAATTATTTGAAGCAATTGTCCAGTATGATGCTCTTTTTAGTATTTCTTTTTCTGTAGTAACTGTCTTGTTTACCAAAGATTGAGTACGTTTCAGCATTATTTTTATGAGCACTTTTCTTAATTCATTCAGTTAACAATGTTCCACTCCAATGCTGGTGACAATACAGTTGCTTCAGCAAACAATGAGGTCAGAGACATTTGCTACTGACCTCAGCAAAATAATCAGTTAATCAATTGAAAGGAGAAAAAAATAGTTCTATACTCATCACCATACTATTTAACCGTCATGTATAAAATGAGAGTCACATCAATTATCTTTTCTCTCTCTCCTGTCATCCTAAAGACCGAAATTCCCTGGTCTCCTTCAGGTGTGCTATTTCCTGTGGGTTAAATCCTTGGTGTTCAGTCTGATGGACCAATTCCATATTGTCCTGAGCATGAAGCAAACTTATTTCACAATTATATTTACCAGATAGAAATATCCAAACATAATTCACAACCTGTGCATAATTTCAGTTTCTTAACCATGTACAGGGAAAAGATATCAGTCCCTTGGCCAAGCTGGGAGCTGCATTGAGAAAGCAGGAAGGAGACCTAATGTTTTTGAGATCCTAGGTTTCTAGGTAGGATCCCCTGTGCAGCTCCAAATCTGTATTTTATGTTTTTGTGCTGGAATTCTTAATGAAGAAACACAGCTCAAAAAAAATGTCACTGGGAGTAGGCAGCATTAAAACCTGCCTGACCTGGGACAGGCTGTACTGTTCCAGTAAATTGTTTTCTGACCCTGACAAAGCAGTTGATGAACTAACCTATAGACTAGCCAAGTGCTTCTGCTCAGCACACACACAGCTTCTGGCTTTCAGTGAGCTCCCGTTTATACCGGATTATGCAGCCAGATAAGAGGAGTAAAAAGCAGGTCAAGCAACTTGCCTGCGGTCACACAGCAAGTGAGTGGCTTAGCTTCTATCTGATGGTGATTAAACAGACATTAAAAATACAGGAAATACAGAGGGTTGAAAAATAGCATCAATGCTTGAAAGTACAAAAATGGACTGTTAGGAAACCCAAACAATCTTTGCTTCCCCCTTACAGCACCAGCTATTTCCAGTTTCAGTTCTTTGTTCTTTCATGCCAAATTCACAGGTGGTATTATTTTTGGATCAAGATCTTTTTCTTAGGCCTTTCAGAAGCCTACAGTCTCTAACTATTGAAACCTGAAATGTGAAGAAACCATTATACACATACAAATCGCAAGTGAAGTACTGAAAATGTGCACGGGATATTAGATTTCTGATTGCTTTAATGCCTACTGTCTTCTTTACTATATGTGATGCTTCATCAACATGCTCACCTTTGCTGTTTTCTAGTAAGTGCTATAATTTAATGATTTGGTTTTAGGGGTTAGGAAGTTTGTGTACGTAAGTACACTAACTCTGTGTTTAATGACACTTGTATAAATGGTAGCACCTGGAGTCTTCGGCTGAGTTTCAGCAAGGTACTTAAGCACATGCCTAGCTTAAAGCAAGCCAGCAGTCCCATTGAAGTTAATTAGACTTCCCTTGTACTTAAAGTTAGGCATGTGCTTAAGTACCTTGCTACATTAAGACCTTAATGAAGATTGGGGTATAACTGCCTTTGTTGCAGTGTGTGTAATGTGAGTCATTTAGTGTTTTCAGTGCAGAGCTGGGAATACAGTAAAGCAAAACAGAGCGAGTACAAACACAGTAAGGTTAGGATGTAGCTTTCTAGGTGCTGTGGTCACTGCTCGCACTCAGCTGCTTATTTTAGATAATAGCGTCTGCTAAGGACTTGTTTTCTATTTTTATATTTTTTTTCCCTGCAGCCAGCAGGACTCACAAATAAAGTGTCTTTGTTGTGTTTTAGGTTTTTAGGTACCAATATTGATAGAGAGATATTGATTTCAGGAAGTTCTCTCCTGGCTGGTCTAAGGATGTGCATGCGAGTGTTAACATCTTTTCCCTGGGGGACCGGATCTGAGGCCTTCTGAAGTCAATGGGAAAGCTCTCATCAGCTTTAATGGGCTTCGGATCAGGTCCTTAGGAGGTGAGAGAATTTCTTTGAGATCTGTGCTTTGTACCTCAGCCAGAAGTCAGCAGCACACCGCCCCTCAGCACTAGAGAAGGGAGCTAGATGAGGAAGGGGGTGGGGAGGAGGGTGAAGGTGCACCTCTGCCTGAGCAGTTGCTTGAATTGCCACCACTCATTTCTGTAGCACCTATCAATAAGTTGATCCATGAAGATTTCTTACTTGAAGAAGTGACGCAGCCCCAAACTAATTCATAAGGTCTGTATGGATCACAGCACAAGGTGATATGTCTTCAGGCAAAACTTGGAAACTTTACTCTTCGGAATTTACTGTAAACATACAGAGGAATTGGCTTTTTTTTTTTTTTTTTCCTTTCAAAGGCAAGAAATTTTACAGGATACAATGACAGAAATAGTGAAAACAGAGATACATGCAGTAGTGTGTAGTTTTATTGTTTGATTCATGTTCCTATTACTGAGATAAGAAGCACCATTAACAGCAATTTCCCGTAGCTTCACAAATAAGAATTCTGGTGCAAATCCTGCCATGGCTACCACTTAAAGAAACAAATTGCTCATACTCTTTAACTGCTGCCTATTGTCAGATGTGTAAGGTGGAAGAGTTTATTCTGAAATTAACATAGCAAACATACCCTGACATCAGTATGAAAATAAGCTATAAGAAAATTAACACTCGTACAGCCAGTTCTCATTGGATGAATCTAAGTGTGACTTTCAGACTCATTACTTAAAGACTATGTTAAAACATCCTGGAAGAAAAGCAATGGCAACATTTTCTTAAACTCTTTACAAATTCTGCTAATTTGGAGGAGGATGAGGCTTCAGGATGGCAGAAGACATCAGGACATGAATGCTGCAATTTGAACAAAGAAAGAAGGGCAGTTTGGAAGCATTAAACATATATATAGCAGCATACATTAGACCCCATCAGACAGAACCTTTAAGATCCTGAATTTATCAAATGACAACATTCATTTTGTACTATGTAGAAGACAACAAGAAAGTCAGCAACTTCATGTGCTGACATTGCAGTAAAACATGATTTTAATTAGCTCACACAGAGGACACACTGAGGAAAAAGTGACATTTCATTGAGGAATATACTATTAAACACAACCCTCCTTGACCTGCCATTTATCAGGGTGCAACCCAAAAGTCACATGATTCGTCCTGTCTTTCTCATTGTCCTTTGAACCCTGGAAATACATAGTTCATTTGCAGAGACATGGGATCCGCCTGGTTTCTTGACACACAGTAGTGTCTGCTGCTTTTCTGTACAGTGTCAATGCATCTGTGATGGAGAGCAGAAGGCACAAATCTTTATAGCAGTGGCCCATTTGAACACTGAAATAACTACATGACAGACAGTTTAATTATTGAAGTTACCAGCTGAGAGGACTTGGGGAAAAAATGGAATGAAAAAAAAAAAATCTTACTTCAGAGCAGTGCCAGATTGTCCTCAAATTAGAAAAATGAACCACAAACAGAAGCAAAAAATAAAAATAAACATAGAGCAGCTAATTTAGTATTAGTGTAATGCCAAAAACATGCTAGACTTTGGCTACATGAAAGTCTAAAATATATCAGCTGCTTTTGTTAAATGAACTAATATAAAAGGTGTGCTGTATTAATATACCTATTCAGACCTCAGAGATAAGAGAAAGTGTGAATACACAGTTGTACCTTATTTTCTACATATGTATTTAGCACATGCTAGACTGTAGAAAACAAACAAACAAACATATATCTATGTTGTTCTGCTCTATGTATTTCATCAATTTCATTGAAACCTTTGGAAGGAGATTTCTGTGGTTAAAGCTCAAGACGGGAACTCATGGACTTGTTGTCCAATCCCTAATTCTGCCAAATTCTCCTTCTGAATCTGACCAAGTTAGTGCGCTATTAGTTCTCTCTCTATAAAATGGGGATAATAAGACTTTCTACTTCAAAGAGGGGTTGTAAGAGTAAGTCTGCTAATACCTCTAAGATGCTTAGATATGAGGGTGACGAGTGCCATAGAAAATCCCATAAATAAATAAAATAAACTGTGAGAGCCTGAGGCGCTGGAAGCTGCTGCCAAGGCTGTGCATTTCCACACTCCCCTTACTGCGGGAGATGTGGCTCGGAGCCAATATGCAGTCTGAGAGCAGCTCCCGCATTACTGGAGGGTGTGTGGTGTTTGTTTATTTGGTTTTCACAAAGGGTACCCACCGCATAACCGAGGTAACCACATTCTTTTTAAAACAGGCCAGTGCTAGAGCGTTATTTCAAATCTTAAAGGCCTTTTCCAACCTAAATGATTCTGTGATTCCAGAGGGGAAAGGGGATGTGGCAAATCTGCTGTGCTTAATTTCGATTGCTGGTCTCTTTTTTTTTTCTTCTTCTTTTTTTTTTCTTCCTCTTTTTGTAGGTGACAAATATGTTTTCTGTAACCCTTCAGGACGCTTTCACTGCTGTGGGTTGGTTCAATGGTTGTTACTTTATTTGAGATTTCTGTCTGTTTGTTTGTCTGTTGGGCTGTGCTGACAGCCAGGGGTCTGAGGAGTCCGGGCCCACCGCCTTGCTGGGCTGCCTCAGCCTGTCCACAGCATCACTGGAGCTGGGGCCAATGGTGGGAGGTGTTTTGCCAGCTTCCCTGGCAGAGTTTGAGAGGAGAGTCCTGGCACTGATGTGGCGGCACAGACACAGAGAATGGAGCTCCCTCAAAGGAGATGACATTTACTGTAGCAGCTACTAGGGGATGCACTGAATTCCTTCATTGTTTGGCAGCTTTATACCCCTGAATGGACTTGCTAATTGGCGAGTGGACATCATACCCCTCATACGCTGAGCAGCCAGGAGAATATGTGCATGCTGTCTGATTTTATTGGTGGCAGGATTCTTGACTCACAACATCCAAGAGGCTGTACAAGCTGACACCCTATGGTAACAGGAACATCATATTGCTAATACAGTCCCAGAGAGGATTAATTTTTCAGGACCAGTTAAAGCAGTTCCTGGCACCAGCTGGCAAGTGAAAGCCCTTGTGAGAAGCGAGAGAGGAGCAGCAGTGCACTCGGGGCATTCTTGTGGAGTCCCTGTGGAGAGATCAGAGGAAGAGCTACAAGTTCCAATCCCATATGTTTGCTGAGGAAACACTGGTGGTTTGGAGCTAAGTGCATGCCCAAACGAATGTGTGTGTGTATGAGTGTGCTTGTGACATCTGTGAGTTTCTGTGTAAACTACTGCACAACCAATATCAGCTATGAAACAGAAAAAGACGAAACAAATATGTTAAGATAGGGCTCTGCTGTATGCTGAGCAGCAGGCCCCTACTTTGTCCAAGGGGAAAAGACCATTGCAGAAGCTATGCAACAACACATTCCAGATTAAACCAAAACAAAGAGGAATTGAAAAATCTTCTCCCTATCTCTCCTAAGGAAGCTTTCTCCCACAAATGTCCTAAAAAGCAGGTGATGTTCCCTTGCAGTATTCCTGACAGGCTGAATGTTGAAACCAAGTTCTTTGCCCTGTGGTAATAAAGGGGATGAAACTCCAAGAAGAGTGAAATGAAGCATAGACTGGGTGCTACAGTAAATAAATAATCCATGGTTAAGTTGACACCACCATGCTGGGGCAGAGAGAGACTCTCAGCAGAAACAGTTGGAGCGTGATGGGCATCTCTCTTCTTCAAGTTTCCCTCAGAAACAGATCTAGCTGCCTTGGTACTCCTTCCCCTCAGCCACCTTGCAACTCAAGAGCTGGGAGGAGGCAGCAGATCTGACCCCTCACCTTATGTGGCAGAATGCAACCCCCCCTCTCTCCCCCTCCCTCCTTCAGTATGGAAGGAGTGGGCACATCTCCCTCTTTCTCTGCTAGTTGAGTCTAACAGCTTCTTTTGTTTGGCCCCAGAGCACCCTGGCCGGGGCCATTAGGAGAAGGGAGTGCCAAGGCACACTGAGCCCGTGCCCAGAGTGGGGGATGTTTGGAGGCTTCAGGGGCACCCACAGCCAGTGTGGGGGGTGCAGAGAAGCTTCTAGAGTGCCTACAGTCAGATCTGATCAGATAAAAATGTGATTCTCATCGAGACTCCTCCCATTTGTCACGGGTCTCTCGGAGCACGAGCAAGATGCTGCCACCGAGAGCCCCCCTCCCCGGGATGGGGACTCCGCTTGCCTTGCCGCCACGTGTGTAAGTAAAACTTCTCGCAGGATTGTGAGTATATTTATACTTTTCGCGCACATATGCACGTCTAACTTTCCATGCACATTTGCACGTGTACTTTAAATTATTTCCTCACACAATCACGAGTGTATTTTCCTTCCATGCACACTTGCACGCATAACTTTCCGTGCCCAATATGAGCACGTGTATAGATTATTTCCTCGCACAATCGCGAGCGGCCGCCGAGAGCCCCTCGCACAATCGCGAGTGTATTTTCCTCCCGTGCTTCCACATAAGCACGTGTAGGATTCCGTGCACACTTGCACGTGTAAGTAAATTAACTCTCGCAGGATTGCGGGTGTATTATAAATTTACCCTCGCGGAATCGCAAGTGTACACTTCCCGTACTCACTACGAGTGCGTATATCTCTTTAAAAATAATCCTGCACCGTGTTTAGGCAACTGTGTATTTCTCCAGGACTCAGGGACGGCTCCGGCATTGTTTTGGGTGAAGCCACGTGCATGCACACTGTGGGCCGCCTGTTGTATTAGTTGCTGCCCCTTAAATAATTTTCCTCAACTGATATCCGAACCTTTATTTAAGTCACTTTTGGAGTGCTAAAACCCTGTTTCTCACCGGTTTAATAAAAGTTGGTTTTGGACCTTGTTGTCCCTTAAATTAACCTATGGGGTGCCTCCGTGACACCTTATGTCTCTGAAATCCCAAAAGAGGAATGAGTGCCCATGTGAGTATCCAGCTCCAAGCTTTTCCTTCTTTCCTTCTTGAAAGACAGGAGATGGCAAGAAAGGAAAGAGTTGAAGGGAAAGCAGACAGAAAGGAACTAATAGAGAGGGGAAAGAGATGCACTGTGACTGAAGAGAGCCTAGAAGTATGGAAGGCTGAGTTGGTGGCTTATGCATGCACAGAGAAAAAAAGCAAGTAAGCAGGATAGAAGCAGTATCATGGAAAAAGAAATGGGGAAAAAAAAAGAACTTGTACCAAAAAAAAAATAAAAATGAGAGAGTAACATGTTCAGTGGGAAATTTGAATGTGAAAGCAAAGGAACAGAACACGGGAAAAGACACTGCATTCTCTGTAAACGGCAGAAAAGTGAGACTGGAGGGAGTTCAAGTCATCCTCTTGACCATCCCCTTCCCTCAATCAATATAAGCTTATCCATTTGTTTAACTAATTCTTAAAGATTAAATTGTGTTAACCACAGTGTCCCTGTGTCCACCAAACTGTTTCCCAATGCCCCAAAGCAACCTGCAAAATTACCTCACAGTTCTTGCCTGTAAAACATTTCTTCTGATGTTGAAGCAAACTTTTTCTCAATGGATTTTTAGTCCATGTCTTTTTTTCAGATTGACAAGGGATATGAGGAACGGTTTATTCCCTTCTTCTCTGAAAACTGTACCATGCTTCCCTTCTTTATCTTCTTTAGATGATCTAAATGTATTCAGTCTCTTTTGAAGGTCTTCCTAGGCCTTTGATCATTTTTGTCAAAATGATCCGCGTCACTTCTGAAGTGTGGTACTCAGGTACTTTCATTAAGGTCTCCACAATGTTGAATAAACCGAAAGTATTGTTTTGTTTTAAATACAGGATGTTTCAAAAAGGTGGACCCAATTTCAAAGATATAGTGATTTCAAATTCAGTCCGTCTTTTCGAAACATCCTTTATTATGTATATTGTCTCTTGTGTATTCACCACAGAAGAAATTATATCTTTCCCTTAAAAACTTCATGCTCCTAACACATGCTGAGCCTGCACCAAGCATGACCCATGTAGCTGCAAGTTTCTTAGAAAAAAATTCTGCCTGACCAGCTGCATTCTGATCCTGTATTTATTGATCATTTCACTTTTAAGCAATGCTTTGCACTTGTCTTTCTTGAATTTCATCCTCCCCTTTTCTTTTATCTTCCAGACAGTTTTGCAAATCTGTGAAGGTCTTTTTGAATTATAAGCCTTTTTTTGCAATATGCTTGTGGTTCTTCCTACCTTTATGACATTTGCAAAGTCAGTAAGGATATTTCTCTAGTCCATCAGTCCATGTGTGTATACATTTACATGTACATTTATGAAAGAAGAAAATGGGGAAAACTTATCCTTTGTGTATCCAATGTTTATGTAGTAGAGGCAGAATGAGATGACAGATGTCATCTAAGGGATAATGGTGTTCTGCATGCTTTTTCTTTACTCACTAAAACGGATCATACTTGAGGAAACCAGTAGATATGTTATTGGCTAATGCTGTTAATCTTAAAATATATCACCCTACTTTGGATTAACTTGGTAAAAAGCAATACATAAACATCTGCATACATATCTACATATACATAAGTGTTCATTCATGCATATGTATATTAATATGTATTTGTTAAACTGTTCATAATACAAACAATGAATAAGTAAGACAGTCAAATACACTAATAAAATAAAATAAACTGTTTGGAGGGACTCCCACCTTTCAGTGGAAAATTCCCATAATTTCTGACACATCAATAGGACACTATCTTTGAAAATTACACTCTGTCTTTTTATTCTGCACAGAGCTGAGACCTGAAAATGAATGTACTGAGGCCTATTTCCCTTGCTTTTGAGCACAGACTTTTTCATTTACTTCTCAGCATAACAGTTGGACTGCACAGAAGCACTGAAGCTTAACAAAAAAGACTCTCATCTCAGACAAAAACTATAATTATCACAGGGGAACAAATTAAACAGAAAACCCCACTGGAATGAGATTTCCACATATTTAGAGTGTGTTAATACCAATAATATGGCACGTACTAACAATAGAATGCTTCTGTAGCTTTTGTAGTATCAGATACGAATGAAAATTTGTATGATTACACTGCCTCAAAAGAAACAAGATGCTCAAACACTTTTGTGAATTATTTTTTAAATATTCAGGAGGTGGGGAAATTAATTTGAGAAAGTTTAGTGTATTTTGTTTATAAGTGTTTCTATTTCAATCAGTACTGATATTTTAAAATCACAATGGTCTAGATCTAGACAATAAAAAGAATGAATTTCAAATATATTGCTATAGTACAGCATGCTAAGTTCAAATATACGTGTTTTACCTTTATTTTTCCACCAGTGATGTCATCCACCAATCAGGTACCTTAAATTATCTGTCCATATATATTATAAAAGAGGTAGACTCAATATATCCATTCTATATTTAAGAGTATTTTCCGGTAAGGTAAGAAAAAAAAACAAAAAACAATGGTAATTAAATATTAATATATATAAGGTTAGGGCATAATAACAGAAATCACAGAAGGAACTGTATCAGCAGTTTATTCATGCCATAGGTCTTAGATACAGTAATTGTTGTCTGGTTTCATAGTATTATCACAGTCTTATGTAGCACATATGTATATAAACCTTGATAAGATTTAGTTTTGCTTCAAAATTCAATGATCTTTCCCATAACAATGTGTGCCATATACATAATTCTTTCTCAAATTTGAAGCTATGTTATTTATTAAGCCTGCCTACACGTATGCACATTTATTTCTGTATAGAAATGTATTTTGTGGGCACAGAGATGAACGTTGCAGTGTCTTAATCTGTTTTCAGATGCACTCGATCTCTGAAACATTAACTTTCAATCACAGTATTAGCTAATACCACTCACTTTTAAAATAGTTGTGATAAATTTACCATTTTCCTTCTTTTCCTTCCTTTTAAAATGATCTTACTAGAACCAGAATGAATGTTATGCTTTCATTGAAAGAAATAAACTGTAAAGCCCTGTACTCAGCAACTGTTTTTATGGTGAAAGCATCCTGTTTGAATCTGCACAGACAGTATCTATGTTATTTTCTTTTTCAAGGACCAATCTCTGTAAAATTATTGACACATTCGGATCAATACACTTAAAGGTTTATCTTTTTTTTTTTTTTTTAATATCAAATGCAGGAGTGATTTATATGTTTACCTTGATAATATACACTTGTCTCTTTAAAGTGACAGCAGATGGTCCAATAAGAACTGGCAGAACTAAGTGCTGAAAATATAGCAGCCTATCTCAAGCTCCCTTAACCGTATAATCTATGAGTTTATGCTCAGCTGAGCGATAAGAAATAGTCATGAAATGTCCAAGGGTGAATCAGGGTGGTTGGAAGTGTACTTATTTCCCCTGCACAATGAGAAACCCTCCAATGCACTGTCTAAATGCACAGACAATATTTAGTAGCTCTATTTATCAATTAACCATTTCCATCACACTCTGTACATCATGGTGTGCTGCTGAGAATCACCACACTACTTTTCCTTCCAGGTTCCTGTGGACTGTTTTGTTAAAACACATTTTGTAGCTCTCCAAGGGTAGTTTAATACTGCCAATACAGCGTGAATACTTTGATAGTCTGGGGATTAACTCCTCAGAGAATGTAAGCCAGTGTAACTCTACTGAAATCCACGTGGCATCACAGTTTGCATCGCAACAACATCAGGTCCATTACTTACAAATAATTTCAGGTTATGTGTGATTTCCCAGACAGGATTTTATTCTTCTTTGTGCCTCTGTCTGTCTCTCTGTCATTCCCTACACCTCTCATTGCAGGTTATACTCTCTGTTCCACCGCTGCAACAGTGCAGACCTGAACAGAACACTACTGGTCTGCTATTTTAATTAGGTGGAGCAACCACAGCAGAAAAAATTACTCTGAATCATGTATTTTCTTCTGAACTGTGCTATGGCAGCTCCATGCCTCAACCTCAAATGTTTTGATATTGAACAGGTACTGATCATAGCTCTGTTCCTCTTAAGGGGGACAGGAAAACCCCATTACCTGAAATCTGATCACTGACTTTTTTTGTTTGTTTGTTTGTTTTGTTTTGTTTTTTACCATCCTTAACCTTGCTGGAATGTAAAATTATTGACAACATCATGCAGTTGACCCTTGGGCACACAAACAAATAAATTGTGTATTTTTAAGAGAATAAGTTGGTACATTTTCTGAGAAAGCTCACTGAAAGTGAATGTACCATTTGGTGCAAGTACAGCAGGCAGGCAGACACACCGAATCAGCATCTAGAGAAAGAGAAAGATGCCGTCAGAGAAAAGGGAATACTTCATCATCCTTTTCTGTCAAGACATTATGGGCCTGGCTATGATGTAGCATTGCCATTTTCTGCATAAAGTTAATTTAAGCAGCCCAGGAAGGGTTATGCCCCTGCAAGAAATAATTCCTGCGTATTCTACAAGCTGCCAGTGTAACAGGGGCAAAGAGCTGAAGCAAACGGAAAAGGCTGGGACAGACATACCTAATGCGCTATATCAGTCTTCAGTCTGGGAATCTAAACTAGCTGCATGGCCAAGATTGTTACAGCTATTTTACAGGTAGACAGTTTGAAAAACAAAGGAGTTCCAAGGCTCAAACAAACTAGAAAACCACATGGACACTAGGGAACACTGAGTCTCCGTTCTCGTCTTTTCTGGAGGTAGAATTTGGAGACAGAGAAACAGAAAGAGACAATATGCATAATGTATTTTATATGCAAAACACAGTACAGTATAAAAACAAAGAACACTCACAGTTTTGCAATACATATATATATAGCTTAACATTAAAGAAATTACTCATCAAAAAAGCACTGTGATTACACAATTAAACATTTTGAGCAACAGAGATATTGCCTGGGCCATCCTCCAATGAAGAATTTTAAATTAAATAATGCAATTATTTTGACAACTGTAATTCCAGTAAAATTAAAATTCTTGATGTTGTACTTCATCATTAACACATAGTTACAAGAGCCATATATGTCTCCCTTTATGTTTGTCAATGAAATGTTCCAGAATGATATAAAAATATCCTTATTTCCTGTAGCTGCAATTTACTCAGTACTTTGTTTACTTGCCAGTATGTGAAAGACCTGGTTTTGAGTCTGCCTTTGAGATTTAGACTTGCATATAGTGTTGTACTGTGTAGTAGAGTTATCAGTTCTTCTGCTCTTTAGTGGTTGTTCTAGACAAAAATGCATCTGGGAAAAGCTGGGGATCTGCTTGAGCTCTTTGAAAAGAGTACTGGATATTATCTCATCCCCTCTGTAAATGACCAAAACTAGGTGTCTGTCACACTGCTGGGCATGGAAGGGCCACCACATCAGTGACGTGCAATTGCTGTATGCCTCTTGTGAAGCAGCATTACCAGGGCCAGGACAGTGGCTGAGGTGGCTCCAGCACTCCCATTGCCCTGTTGTCTCATGAAATGAGTCCAACAGACCATGTGATGCAGAAGCAAGTTGTGGAGCATCTCTTTCTCTTTTCTCTGCATTTCCATTCCCTTCTTCCTTTCCAGGATTGTGGCTATTTCTAGTACGAACCCTAAATGGAGCTTTTGAAAATACTCTTAGATCTGTGCAAAGCCATATACTATCCTGCTAGATAAGGAGGAAATGAAGTTTATTTAGCTGCTAACCTTTCAGTTGTAATGAGTTTCAAAATAAGACAAATTACTTCAGCTAGGTGATGCACCAGTTGTGGAGACTGCAGACAAGAGAAAAGGTCAATTTTAGTCCCCTTCAATGTAATTTTAGCAAGTTTCTGAACTCCAGTTCCAAATTTCATAGGCAGTACTCAGGATGGAAATGCTGGGTAAAAATGGCCAGAGGCAAGATAAAGATCTTGTGAGTAAACAAGGGATGGTGGGGACAACCTTCCCCATGTGTCAGCATGGAAACAGTTCCCTTTCACCTGAGGCACCAACAGAGTAGTTTCTTGTAGGGGTTGAGGCAGAGGCTGCCTCTGCAGGGTGCCTCTTTTAGTGGGCCACAATTTAAAAACACAATTCCAACAAAAAACAGCTGTGATCCCAACAGAAGCAATCTTCCTACTCAAGTGCCCTGATGGCATTCCATTACATGTATTTAAATCACTGAAGGTGTGATTCTATCCTCCCACCTGAAGTGAATATCTGTTCTCTCGGAATCAGCCTTATTATTAATTGCACCTTTGTTCTATGCAACAACAGATAGCTGAGACAGCTAGGATAGTTAGCTGCTGCTGCTTAGTTTATTACAACACTGGTTTTTGCAAATCTGATTAACATATGAGAAACTGGAAACTGACTGATCAATTTAACTTCAGTACCTTCACAGAGTCCCTAAAAATAGTTTCAAAACTTGCAATAGGTATTTTTAAAATAATATCACTCCGTATTGGGAAGAATATAAGAGAAGTCACCTGACTATTCCAGACCAAAGGGATCCTGCTGCAACAATCTGGAAGATAACATGTGGGACTCCTTTTCATGGAACAAAGTGAATGGGCATGGGAGGAACAATGAGTGCAAGACACCTACTCACTTAAATTCAAATGGCACATAATCTGAAGAGAAACCTTTAAAACTACCTGTCTTTATACTCTAATAATTAATTTAAAGCACACACAGAACAAATAAAATTAAAACCAGGTTTGTGGGGATTTTTTTTTTCCTTCATCATTTTTAGAGGCATTTTAGACATTTAAGACTTAGCGTACCTGTGATAATAAAAGCTTTTGAGGAACTCTAGATTCCTGGCCAGTTTATGTCTTTAACCACTTCAGAGATCCAGAGGAAAAATTCTCATGAGTTGAGTTGAACTGTAACGCTCTTTCCAGGGTCCCTTTGTTAACAAATCAATCATGCTGCATTATACATTTGGGCTTCCCCTTTACTGTGTATACCTTTTTCTTTTCGGTTTCAGGGTTTGGGGGCCATCGGTCCCTGGACCTTATTTTCACCTCTTGCTTATACTGTTTTCCCTCAACATTTTAATTACTTTCAGGGGATAGTCCTCTGTGGCACTCGGTCATTGCCACAGCATTGATTTTCTTAGGTGCCCACTTCGCATCACACCACTGAGGTCCTGCTCTTCAGCATCTAGAGACTTGACTCGATTCACAGCCATGGCCAGTGCCAGTGTTATGGGTACCCCTCAAGAGTTTCATTTTGGGAGTATGCAACAATGTAATTCTGGATTTACTTACAGAATTTTCAGGGCAAACAGCTATTTTTCATTTGTTAAATGTATCAGAAAGACCAAATCCCTGCTGGATGCTGGTTTCATGTAGCATCTGGTAATATGGACATTCTAGTCTTTCCTTCATCATCATAGGTCTCTTGACTGCAGGGCCGAAACATGCTGCAGGCCTCACTGGCTGCTTGACGTAGTGAGAGGCACACTACAGAGACCAGTTTAACTTTGTTCCAGTGGCAGAGGTTGGCCCAGAAGGAATTTGGCTCATGGACAATTGTGGTTTATGGAAATAGCTGACAGCTTAAGGCTTCTTTCAGGATAGCCCTGGGGTGAAACCCAGGCTTAGGCTCCATTGAAGTCAAGAGCTCAAGTGTGTTCCTTAATATTTTTGCATATGTTTAAGTGCTTCCCTCAAGTTGTTTTGTTTTTTTTTTTTTTTCTCTCCAATAAATAAGCTTATTTTCCCTTGTCCATGTACCTGCCTCCCTATTTGGTCTGCTTTATTGTTTGCTTTCATCTCAGTTATTGTTCACACAGTCTTTTCTTATTAATTTTTCCTGTCATTTTATTATATGTTGGAAATGAACAGCAGTGAATGCTGAACTCACCTGGTATTTGCTTTCAGAATAGGTCATAAAATAATGTAATGCCATGTAGAGATTCAGGTCATGCCTTCAATAGAAGATAAAGATTTTTTACATCTATCAGTCCAAGAAAATTAATGTAGCCTCTACTTGTCTCTCTCCACCTTGGTATCCCTTATTAAACCTAGGGCAATCATGATATGAACATTTTTAGTATGACAAACATCAGGGATCATCTGAGGTTAATGTCAATTAATAGGTTGAGGCAGTCATGAAGTAATTGGCAATTTGGCTGAGAAAATGAAAGAAACAAGGAAGCGGGAAAAACTAGAAGGGGATAAAGTTGTATCACTTAGAAATCAAATATAAAAGTGCAATAAATACTAATGCTGATAAAGGAATCGTTGCAAGTTAAATTCCATAGCATCCAGCAGTTCACATCATTATGTCACAGTGATAACTGCAGCATATGAACTGCAGTACCTCTGTACCCTGTATTTTGTGAAGGAGTTCCACTGGGCATGTGGGGGGTGTCATGGCCTGAAAAGGTGATCTGTCAGAATGATGTCTGTAGCATTATGCATTTAATGCTGTTTTAGTGAGACCTGGAATAATTGTTTTGCAATTCCCATAGCCACTGGAGTATTGCTGTGTAATATTTTAGATTTTGTGCTTTTTATTTCAGGTACAGTGGAGCTGGATCCTTTACAGACATAATTATTTGCTCTAGTTCCTCTGACTTCACTGGGATTATGCCAGTTAACACCAGCTGAAGCTGACACCCAAGAGATTTTATATCCTCTGAGTACCATATATCCTGGAGAAACAAATTATGTAGAAGATGGTTTTCACCTGGCATAGCATACGGTAAAGGAAAAATGAGAGACAAGGAAACAAGCTGTCTCCTTTCCTAAGTTAGAACTTCCTCCATTCCAGTCAGGGATGTAAATAATTAAATATTATGTAGACCATTTGGCCATTATTGAGTCAATTTTAGACAAAAATTTTAATGAATACACGTGGAGGATTTTATGCATTTTTATGCATGAAGTTGCACATTGGATCTGATTTTTCAATTAGACACACAGAAGAGCTTAAAAAAAATTAGTGTGATGATTTATCAAATTGATGTACATATGCCATGATTTCATATATGGTGGGGGATTATGATCTTTTTTCAAATCTTATTAAACTATAGAAATAAAAAAATATTTCATGAAAAAAAATGTTATGACTAGCATCATGGTATCTGTACCCATAACTCAGGCACACAGCAACATACAATATATATTAGTAATAAATGTGGATTTCAAACAATCGGTTTTTGAATTTAACTATTTGGCAATTTACATATTATTTTATCTGACATTGAAGGCCATAGCTCTCTTATGACATTTTGAAGCTGTCAGTGTCATTGTTAGCTTCCTGATGCCCCCTTATTTGTATGCACAAAAAATAAGGTAGGTTGCAAAAAAAAGGCAAGAGGAAAATCCAAATATATAATTATGTGTATACAAGAAATACCAAGTGGTTTGGAGTTTCAATTGTGTTCCAAAGACCTTTTATTTCTTTCTTGAAATTCCTCCTTTCAGACAGTCTTCAGGTGTTGGCCAACAACCATTATTCAGTGTCATTGCAATATTCTTTTACACATTTGGTGAATTTTTTGTTGTTGTTCTTTCATTGTACTATTACTGTTGTCCTGTTTATTGGACATTAAGAGTTACAACTTTTTCTAACAAGCATGTAAGAAGAGGAGTGTAAATGTTTCTCTTTTATCTGGGTCTAAGCATAAGCTTGCATGCACTGTTTTCCAGGTGTAGATTCCAAAGGAAAATCAACTAATTTGGTAGCCTGTGTTTATGGGTTTTAAGAAAGATACAGATCCCCTATCTCTGATAAGCTGGAAGCCAGATTGTGAGTATTTTTAAATTGAACCAGGGTATCACACTGTACTTTAATGGCTATTTAATAGAATAGTCTGGAGCTATCCGTGTTTTGAGACATGTTTTAATTATAAGACTATGATTAAACTGTGGAATGTGGTGAATGTCTTAAAAGAAAACAGACTGAACACAGCTCCTATGTATTCACATGTGTTTGAATTTAAATGGAATATGTCTGTTCTTTTTTTGTTTAAAACTGCTATTTTAAAAGAGCAAAACAAAACAAAAAGTGAATACATAAATTGTGAGGGAAGAACCACATTCTGTTTCATCTTACCAAAGAGATGGCATTTATTAATGGCCACTTGGTGGTGGAAAGTAGGGAGATAGTATGTGGATTATTTAAAATTATTACATAGCTTCTTACTTAGAATATAAGTAATTACTTTAGTACTGTTGACTACAAAAACAAGCAATAAATCCACATTAGTTTGTTGAATCTGTGTTAGTGGACATCCTTGGTGAGTAATTCAGATTAATATTTATAGCTCTGCATGAATTTCTTGTACTTGGCTCTGTAAATTTAGCTCGGAGGACACCAACAACTGTGCTTATTTTTGTGATGCAATGAAAAAAGTCCATGCTGATTGAAGTCCAAAATTATTTTCAAATATAAATGTATATTTATGTTTCTGTGTTCCAAAGTGACTGAGCTAAAAAAGGCATTTCAAGGTTTTTAGGTTTTTTTAAACATCTCAGCCTCAAGATACGTTGTGTCTACATTAGAATGTGAAAGATTAAATTCAGCATACATGTACGTCATTTTTTTCAAAGCAAAAATCCACTTCAAACTTTCATCTTAAAATCTAAAGCATTCATAGTTTTTCACATGTTTTTAAATGTTATTCTAAATATTTTGTTTTTCCCAACTTTAGTGTTTTGAATTAGCAAGAGAAGCCTACTTTTTCCACCTTCTGTATTCAGAAGTTCTAAGATCTTCCCAAACTAATCAAGGTCATGCTATCTTATAGTGTGAGGTGTCTTATATTGGAGGTTGTTTGCAGAAGCAAAAGGCATCAGTACGGGGCACAAAGGCAATAAGTCTAGTACCAGTAATTCCCACAGGAATGTTGTACTAAAAAAACATAATTCATAGGAGGGAAGATGGGTTCTCAAGGTAAGTAGCAAATTGTCCTCCACCTCCTAAGATTTTGTGTTTTAATTGTCATTGTGGATAGGAAGAAAAGCATGTCCTTTAAAATAAGCAAGAAGTATTCAAGTCTAAGGAAATATTTTAAACTAATAAATACTCAGAATAATGCATGAATTGCAATGCTAATGTATTGCAGGCCATTAGCATAACAAGATACGGCCCACATCAAGTCAAGTCAAGTCAATGTTTATGTCTAATTTAAGTAGACCCTCACAAATATTTTGAAACTGTATCCCCTTGCAAACGGACAAACATTTTAAAGCTGGTGTCTGTATTCAGAGAATCACAGAATTACAGAATGGTTGGGGTTGGAAGTGACCTAACCTTGGAGATCATCTAGTCTAACCTACCTGCCAAAGCAGGTTCACCTAGAGTAGATTGCAAAGGAATGTGTCCAGGCAGGTCTTGAATGTCTCCAGAGTAAGAGACTCCACAACTTCTCCGGGCAGCCTGTTCCAGTGCTCTGGCACCCTCGATGTAAAGAAGTTTATCCTCATAATCAGATGGAACCTCTTATGCGTCAGTCTGTGCCTGTTGCCCTGTTTCCTGATAAACTGTGGAAAGACATAGGTCTGTCTAAGGAATGACAGTGAAACAAAAAACCCTCCTGAATTAGCACTAATTTGGAAAACTACCTCTACATTTTCTGAAAACTGAATGAAGTACAGGAAGTATAGATGGTTCATTTGCAGATGAGTAATCTAGTATATAGATAAATAGTCTGAGAGAAACAGACATGATGGTAGACTGAATTATGTCCTGAATTATGTCAAATTATGTCCTTTAGAATATACTGTAGTTTGTACTGAGAGCAACTTGTACATAGTGCTATTAAGCCTAGCGCCCAGAAGCAAAAGTTGGAAGAAATTCCAGTTTCCAAAGTATATAAGGAGGATGGCCTTAGTCTTTTAAAAAAGGAGAAAAATTTTGTATTTGGTAACTGAAGATATTTAGATGACTACATCAGATGCTTTTTTATCATTGCACTATGTATTTTTTATCTTTTACCTTGATGAAAGTGAAATATCATGTCATGCCTTTGTGACTTTATAGTAATACTATAACATAGCTTTTTGTTGCGAACAATGTATAATCCATTAAAAAAAGATAAAGAGGGAACAGTTTACTAAAGTTTGTGCTGAACTGCATCCATGTAGGTTGCAACATTTTCTGAACTGGGAAAAAAAGGAATGAATGTCATGTTACACCAAAATTTTACATAGTTTGTCAGAAGGCATTTTTGGTTTTATTTTTGTTTGGGATTTTATTTTTTTATTTATTTATTTAAGTGGCAACAGCCAGAGTGGAGACAAAAGATTTTAACAATCTCTTAGCAGGAATTCCTGACTTTAAATTTCTGAAGTGCACAGAGACGGTTTCTGGCTTTATTGCTGTTAAATTATGTGCTGGGTTTGTGTCATTAATTTGAGATGACACAGATAAGAGAAGCAGCTTCATTCATTAAATCAAATTCTGCTTGTATGCCTTTCATGAAAAAGGAAAATCTGTATTTCTTCTAAGTGTTTGCAGGTAGTGCATCTGTGTTAATTCAAATAATGAAAGCCAGGATTGATGATGAGCTGATTCAGTGTAGCTCTTGCCAACAATTTTCAGAGATTAGGAGGTTGTTGGAAAGATATCAATGGAGGTTTAGGGATCACGGTCTGAAGTATTCTAAATTAACAGCTAATGGATGTTTTTAATAGCTCTTTTATAGATGAGTGCAGCTGAATGAAAACTGACAACAAGGAAGCTCAGCTTTGCTTAGTATGATCTTTAACTTTTTTTCACACATGATGACCTTCCTCTACGCTAGCTTTCTCACTTTGTTTCTACATAGGGTAAAAAATGCATTTATTTTATAGTTAATAAACATATCCGTGTACACTTTAATATTTTTGATTTTATTTTTTTAAATACCAGGGATTATTTTCTTCCTCAAATGCTGCATATACACAGGGCTGCACTACTTTTCCAAAGATTTTTTCATCCATCCTGCTGTTTCTGGCAAAGTTCAGTTCTTGCAGAAATAGTGAGCAGATATGAAAAAAATGAATACTCTTTGATTATAGCTGGTGTAATCAAGTTGTCTGACCTTCCTGGTGCACAGAGACCTGACTTGGGTTTTCAATATTCAATTTCAGCGGCCCAAAGAGATGAATAAATATAAGTGAGACAGAGTTCATATGAAAGTATACCAGGGGGAGAGAAAATAAATGTCTTGAGGTTGTGTTTTGCACTAGAGCTCATAAGCTTCCTATCCTCATCTCCACTGGTGCCAACTGGCTGCCAAAAGACAGGTTTTTTGTCATAGAAAGGGAAGAGATGTGACATCATTACTTCTGCCTAGTTCATGAGTGTTCGTAATTATCTAAGTGTTTTAACTGTCAAAATTTGACCATCAGAGATCCATCAACTACTTCTTCCAAAAAAGAGCTCTGTTTACTCTTTTACATGTGGTCTTTTTTCACTTCTGTGTTGTGAATGTATCAGAAAAATAAGCAATGTAATTTTCAATTTTCAGTTTATCTTTAGGTAGACAAAATGTTCAGCACCTAATATCTTCTCCTCGTTCTGAAGCTTTTCTGTTTATATACAAACACAACCAGAAAAATGTCCATGAGTTTCACATACACATTCTTAGAGGCTCCTGACTTCAAAGGGATGCCAGTTTAACCCCATTTTAGAACTATTTGTCAGATTGGAAAATGTCCATTTTCACTCAAGCATGGGATGTGCAGGTAAAAACCATGTTGCTAGATGTCTATGTATGGAGAGCTAATTCAAACTATATACTTCATTTGACTGTAACTGGAGCTAAGAAATCTAGCCCTAATGTTAAAACTACATTTAGACAATGCATTTTAGTATCTTAATCTGAAGTGGAAGCCCACTATAGAAAGCTGTAGAATATGTATTCATAAAATAATAGTTCTTGTGTTGTATTTTCTCTTGTAATATCCTGGCATATTCAGGAACGGTGCATTCCAAGATCTAGCTAATATTGATTGGTATCATACCACAAGAACATAAACTTGCTGCCTTTATTTATAAAAGTTGCTATGAAAAGCAAGAACTTTTGCTTTTCTTGCAAGCTTTCTAGATTAAACAGCTTTATTTGAATCTGAGTAATATCTTGAATAGAGGCATAGATACAGTATATAAGGAAGCATTACAATAGAAGTCAGTCTTTATTATCCAACCTAATTGGTCTATTATGTCCCTTTTTTGTAAGAAGACATTAACTTCTTAATGCATTGTTGGCAGTAAGAGTCTCATCAAATGATTCTGCAGAATTTTTAAACCTTTCTTTGATTCAAGCAATTAAACGAAAAAAAAAAAAACAAAAAACAAACGAAACAAAACAAAACAAACAAAAAAAGTAAAAGCAGAATTGGCCCATATTGAAAAGAAAATATATAATGTTTTTTTCCTGACACTATCACAATAAACAAAAATCAGATGTTATTGAGGGAATGGTTTTAATTTTTTTTTTTTTTTCAAAAATACCTCATTAATTTCATACAGCATCAGTAGGTATATGACAGTAGTATGGGCAAGTGACTTCTGCCTCAAGAAACCTCCACGTAGACACAGGGAAAGAAATGACATTAGTACAATTTGCGTCTTCTTCATATCTAATTTTCTTCATTTTTCTTTCACTCTGTTCTGTGCTTTTAACGTTTGTACACATTATTGTTGAGATTTAATACCATGATAGTACTTTATAAGGCAAAAGGCTGACTTCAGTGATAGAGTTCTCTTACCCAAAATGCAGGTCTGTCTTCAAAAAATGTCTCTAAAGTATGACTAAAGAGAAAATAAGTACATGCAAATACAGGTTGCTTATAGCTAGGGAAAGCCAGCTCCTCATGTTTGTATTTTTAACCTAGCTCCAAATATTTTAAAAGTAAAAATTCTTGAGGACAACAACAGCATCAAGATTTTTAATAGATTCAAGACTCGCATCACAACAAGCATTCGGGAAACTTCACCTTTCAGAGTGGAGAAGAAAAAATGCAGCAAAGAATAATTTCAATACATAACTGAGCAAGATATGCATGAATTCCCATCTTAAGCTCCATGACTGCATGGCATATTTGGAAGAATGCGTGTAATGTCTTAACAGCTATACCTACTAGCTTTGAAACTAGATTTACTGGCCTCCCCAGATCCTGTACCTTTTCTCATATTATTTTCCTATCACTTTTTACTAGTTCAATTGCTCTGCATAAATGCTACCAAAAACTTTTGTTATTACTCTACTTTTGTGAACCATTTAAACAAGCTATGAGACAAATACATTTGGATAACTAATTAGTGATCTGGGGCTTCTAGAAGCTAGTTGTAGCTGACAAGAGAACTTCAATAATTTAAACGAAGGGCAAAAAGAAATGTTCTTCATTATGACTTTTAAAAATAAATATTATAATTTGTGTTTCTGAGTCTACAAAAGAAAAAGGAGCAAGTTCCTCGAGCTGCCACCTTTTCTTCAAGGAGAACAAAACACCATGTCAGCATCTTGTGACATAGTCCTTGTAAGGAACTTGCAAGGCTGTCACTTTCTTACTGGTTTGTGAACTGTAACAGCTGGGTTCTCTGCTGTGGCCAACCCCTAAATTTAGATTCATGTTTAACCCTTTTTAGGCATTTGACTGTTTAGACAATGACTGGACTTGGCCTAAGCATCTCCTGTTGACACAAATCCATGGAAGACAATTCACATGATTCATATCAGTTACACACTTTTGTTTTCAATCCTATGAGATACAGAGACAGACTTTTTTTCTTTTTTTTTCATGTTTGAAAAGCATTGAGTTTTGGCAGAAAGGAGAAAAACAAATAAACAAACAAACACCTGATCCAATGAAAAACAGTCATCTGTCAGATAACAGCTTTGATTAGTTTTACTTCAGAAAGTAGCAAATAGTGACGGAGTTCCTCCCTATATAATAGTGGGATATGATTTATTCTCCACAGTCATTCTCACATGGAAAATGCCATGTCACCTTAGTTCTAAGTCTGGGTTTGAATATCTTTTATTGAACATGTACAGTAGGGTGAAAAACACAGCAGAATGAGACCTCAAGTTTGTTTCAAGAAGCTTGCCATCCTGCATGTTTTTCAATGTTAGTGAAAGTCAAGATTGCACATACAACTTTACTGTAGTGACTGTCCCCTTACTGTTCTTCTTGGCATGAACTTTTTTTCATTATGTGACCCACATGAGATCTTCACCCACATCACTTAGGGCTCTGAAACCCAGTGGCAGGGAGCTGCCTGTATTGGAGGTTGAAATACCATTCATGGGTGAATACAGAGTCCCACAAGGTAAGTGACACACTGGTGGCAACAATTTTAATGCTTGAAAAACAGGGTCATTTCCTTATAGAAAATAACATCACTATGCACGACTAATCTGAAGTGTCAGAAACATTTGTGCTGACTAGTGAGCGCTTCATATATGATGGAACAGTATCTCTTATTGTAGTAAGATCCTGCTTTCTTGAAGGAACAACTAGTGGGGATAACCTGTTTATGGTCACAATGCAGCTGAAAATGCTCTTTCAGGATGAAGCAGTGCAAGGATATAGCAGAGATGTTCAGGATGATGCTCTGGTGACTACAAATCACAGGTGGCAAATGGATGACATCTGTGACAAAAATGGCCAGGGTGATTTGCTACCACTGAATTGCTATGCCACAGGTTCTGCTGGTAGATGATGTTCACCCCCTCGTGAACCAATGTGAGGACAGTGCTATTTACTGGCAAAAGGTCAAGTTTTTTCCAACTCAGAAATGAGCAGTCCATTGCTAACCTCATGTTGACACCCATAAACCTCAAAACACCACAGGTATCTTCCAGAACCCGGGCTTTGCTCTTTTTGGGTAAGGCAATGTAAAGACCGAGCAGGTGCTGTCACTAATGGAGGTGAGGAGCAATCACAGCCCTTGAAATGAGCTAGATAACCAGCCCTGTGGAAAGGACCTTTGCATTGCCCACTTAGTGACAGCTTTACTTATTCTTTGAACTGAAGCATCCTGGAGCTCCTAATTTATTTTTCTTACCTTCTTTGGATTCAGGCTGCTGCAGATGTTGTTACCAAAGTCTGGCACAGTTATTCTGGGATACCACTAGTCTGAGTCAACTTGGGCCACTAACATAGGCTATATGTTGGAGTCCAGAATACATTTCCTGCAGACGAACCATGTGCAGGGCAGGTATCAAAAAGTTTTGTAGACTGTGTGACAATGCATCCTGCCCACCCGAGCAAGAAATGTGGCTTGACTGAAGCAGTCAGGAGTCTCTGCAAGAACCTGAAAAAGTGCCACCAGATGAAGCACGCTGTCTGGGGCAGTCATCAAGAACAATCTAACAGAGCATTGTGGGCATGGTCGTTGCTATCACTGGGAGTTGTTAGCATGATTTGAGGACATTTGTATTATCCAATTTGTATCATCAAATTAAAATACTGCGGTGCATAGAACTGGAAAATGGTATCTGGGAGTCATTAATAAATAGCTAGGCCAGAATAAGGCAAGGTTATCACCTTTTTGTCAAAGTAATAGACATACTTCTCTTAATGAATGGCCCAAATCACTGTTGGACAATAAGTATAAAAGCATACAGATGGAAAGGTTTTTCAGACTATAGAACAATAACGAGATATAAGTAGTTGGTTTCACAGAGCCAGACAAACTGAATTATTAGTAAAGATTCTTATTCTCATAAGAACTGCAATAAGAATGAAAAAAGATATCTCTGTAAGAGCATTATAATTTCTTAGACTCTTCTTCCAGAAATGGGAGAAATATATGGCAGGGAGTCTGCATTTCCTGACCTTGGCAGATCAAAATGCAAAAGGTTTTGCCCTCAAATGTCACCAGTGGTTTCGAGTGAAGAACTTTTTATTAACATTTTTAGAGTTTCTGGGTATATTCCCTTTAAAAACTTCCTTTCTGAAATCTGCATGCTAAATTATTCTGCTGCCCCGTCAGGTCACCTGCGTTCCATTGAAGCAGAATACTTTTTTGCTTAAGTTATGCAGAAGAACAAATTCTCAGTTTTTGGCCTTTGATTGGATTCTGAAAAATTAGGGGTGGGGTAAGAATTCTGTGATGTTCAAAAATAAAGGAAAAAAAATCAAACTTTTCATGTTGACTGTAATAATCAAAGCAGAACAAATACAGCAGTACCTCTGTTCAACAAGATAAACACTACGCAAGTGCAGACAAAATATCTGTATTTTAAAATATCATGGAAGATTGTGGTCCTCTTAAGAAAGTTTAAATTTTCTTAGCCTAAATTTCAAAGATATAAAGATAATCTTAGTTTAAGTAGAATCAACACACTAGTCCCCTCGGTCTGGGAAATGTTGATACTTCATCTAAAGTGTTTTTTAACACTTTTTAATTCATCTCTCAAAATTCCTGAAAAGAACTATGATATCTATAAAGGCAGAACATGAGCATACAATTAGTGTTATATATTTTATCTTGCCAGTGTGTTTTGAATAAGAAAACAAAAGAGTTTCTTTAAAGAATTATGTTGTAGCCTTGTAATTCACTTAATCTTAAAGTAAAAATACTAAATGGGTCAAATGCATTTTGCACAAATATCTGTGTCCTATCATTGACTATAAAGGAAGATCCAACAAGTACCTAACAAGCAGACATCATCATGGCAGATAGCTGAATCCATCAGTGTCAAGAAAAGGCAGAACTATCTTGATCATAACAATGAAAGAGTTTAACCTCATCTAGAAATGCCAGCCAAACTTGTGTGGCTGCCTATATGTCATGGTTTCTTAGGTTTCTTTTTTGAATCCTTTACTTTAGACATCAAATCATTGGTTTGACTGATTTTTTCTTGCTGGACTGGATCAGCCTAAGCAAATATGTACAACTACTATTTAGGGATGGTCTGTATAAATAGTATGGAAAGAATTCACTGAAGAAATAAGCTACATGCTTCTGACAGACAGCAAGTAAAACAGCTAAAATACAAAATTAAATGCATTACAGGTGTTAAACACTTATCCTTTGGAATTTATTTGAGTGCAGAGTCTTGTTTTAAACAGGGTCTGTTGGTAGGTACCGCTTTACATGCTGATAGCTTGCAGTGGCCTTTTAAGCTTGCAGGTGCACACATTTTTATTTAAGTATCTGTTTAAAAATAGTCTGCCTTTAGGAAATGTCATTTGTATAAGAATAAATGTCAGTTCTATTCATATTAAGTGATTATTATTGTATGCATAAAACATGGATAAAAATTTTCATACCTTGCTGTTGCTCTGTTTCTTAACCTCGGGGTTGGGCAGGGGGGGAGGAAAGCCTGAACAAGAAAGCAGTACTTGTATTTTATTACTTACATAAGTAACAGAGAATTTGAAAGCATTTATTTCTATTTTGGATATAGATAGGGCTTTCATAGAAGATGCTAGGAAATGTATATTTAATTATTATATTAAATGTATAACTAATTATGGAATTTGGTTTACTTCTTTTACAAGTTGCGTTCTGGCAGTATCATTATATGATGTCATGCATGTATTTGTACTTGACCATCACTTTTTTGAAGGAAAAAATCTTGAAACCCAGTAATACGAACTCCCGCAACAAGTGCAAACCTGGTTATAATATCGGTGTCAAAAGGTGTAATGTGTATTGGTGATCCCCTTCCCTTCCCTTCCCTTCCCTTCCCTTCCCTTCCCTTCCCTTCCCTTCCCTTCCCTTCCCTTCCCTTCCCTTCCCTTCCCTTCCCTTCCCTTCCCTTCCCTTCCCTTCCCTTCCCTTCCCTTCCCTTCCCTTCCCTTCCCTTCCCTTCCCTTCCCTTCCCTTCCTCTTCTTTTTTTCTCTTTTACTTCTTAAGGATTTTAAGAACAAACTATAGACTTACCTGCAAAACATATTAAACCTTCAACTCAGAGATGTTATGACAGAGTTTGTAGGCAATTTGTCCCTCGGGAAAAGCAGAGATCAAAATTCCTCCAAGGAAATTATAGGTTTGCAGTTAACAAAGTCTCAAAAGGCTCCATCTCATCTACTGTTAAATTTGAGGGATCCACTTGAGGTTCAGCTTTCTTCACTAATGAATATCATTGCTACATTGTTGTGGTTAAATCTCAGCTGACAGCTAGGGTCATGTAGCTGCTCACTCATCCTCCAGTCCCAAGTGGGACGGGGGAGAGATTCAAAATGGGAGGAGGAAACTCATGGTTTAAGAACAGTTTAATAAGACAGCAAAATAAAAGAAATTATTATTACTATTATTATGTGAAATGATCAGCTTCTGTGTGCACATACAGCTGGAAAGTTGAAAAAATGCTTGAGCTTCTTGGCAACAGCCAAAAAATCAGTGAGCTCTCACATTCTTTTCATACCAATTCCAAAACACAGTCTAGCTAGTGGAAAGAAAAATTAACTTTTCCCAAGGGAAGGCATGAGAAGTTCATTGTGCTATCACATTAGTCTTATTCTAAATTCAAAGCAAAAGACCATGCTAGTTACTAAGAAGAGATTCTAACTACTATGAAGAAAATTAACTTGATCCCACCAAAACCAGCACATACATCCAGAAAGAAACAAAACAAAACAAAACAAAACAAAACACACACACAAAACCAACCAAACCAAACAAACAAAACAACAAACAAACAACAACAACAAACAAACAAACCCCCAGAAGTTTGGATGAAGCCTTCGAGTAGCAAAATAAGGATCACAGTCTTTTGTGGTTTCATCCAACTGATTAAAGTAAATGAAGGTAAAAAAAGCTCCAACCATGTGGCTTTCTGAGGCATAAAAGATGTTTGACATTGGTCCACTAAGGGTATAGATCTTAATACAATTTTCATGACTGTGCAGAGCCCAAATGGCAGAAAAGTAGTTCAGCAGAAAGAAGTTGCAGAACTGCTCGAGAAACACATTTAAAAATGCTATTGAGCAAGATAGAAACTGTGATGGGAACAGCATTAGTTAATATAATAAGGCCAAACTCGGGAGTTACAGCACTAAAGACAGTGTTCCTCATGGGGTAAGAGATATTTTCTCTGATATACCAATTGGGAAGTATCAACATGAAAGCAATGTTTATCTCTACTCAGATGGTCAATAATTGGCAAGAACCCTTTTTCTTATAACCTCAAAAATATTTTGTACTTCAAGGTGCCTAAAAGACATTTTTTTTTACAAAAAGAAAATAAATATTAAAAATAAAAAGTGTAGGACAAACTGAAACTAGGTTGGGGGTTTCTGTATGTTTTGCTTTCATTTTGGTTTTGGTTTTGGTTTTTGTTTGGTTGTGGGTTTTTTTGTTGTCTGTTTTTTGGGTTTTTTTTTTGGTAGGTTTTGTTTGTTTGCTTTTTCCTATTATTATTTAATCATGAAATCCTTCCTAAAAATCTTCAGGAGAAAACCCATAAAACTAAAATAAACCTCTAATGTGGCATTGTAGTTTACAGACTATTTTGCTTTTTTGGCTGAAATATTTTTGCTTCCTAAAGTTTGGTCTAAACTAACATGTTTGGTTGCTATTTTTAGCAACAGCACAATGTTGATCTAACCATAACAGCTCTAACATAAAATTAATGTTAGCCCTTTTCTTATGAGTATTTAAGCTTACACTGTTGGAAAACAAATCAAAACAAAACAAAAACCATTTCACAGCGTGTGAGGAGAAACTTATGTTCTGGTGTTTGTTAGGCTGAAGACTGTTACCACCCTCGTGCTTTCAGAGCTCCTAACTCCAGGCATTGCCTGTGTTGGCTGCCCACAGCCTCAAATAAACAAAACTGTCCACCAAGAAAGTAAACATCAGACCATTCTTGACTTTTCCTTCATGGCAGTTCCAGATACATGTTAATATGATTGTTTGCTTTCTTTACTTACATTTTTAGAAAAACACACTGAAATCTCTTCTGGAAAAGTTTTCTTTGGCAAGTGTAACTTCTGTCAGTGCATTTGCACATGCATGCAGGCTTATGGCATGTCTAGAATACAGCCACCTATAGTTCTGCTTACGCTTTTTTTCTTTTCCCATCTATTACCAGAACTAAAACATTCTTTAAGTCTACTTTGAATCTACTTCCCCTTTAAGTGTAATCAAGCTTTGCTTTGCTGGCCTTGTGTTTTGCCTGCTCACCACAGGACCAAGACCACAGACCAGACATCCGCAAAAGTTAGCTCTCAGCAGTGGGAATATTTTCCACAAGAAGACGGGGCCCCCAGAAATAAAGTTCCCTAATGTTAGAATTGACATTACAAGACTGTCACCACATACTAGATATGACCTTAACACTCGAATAAAATGTTGGTTATTAATTATTAATTTTATATATATTAAAACCCTGAAACCTTAAAAGTACCATAGCTAGGTGAGTTTTAACTGGAAGCTTGATTTGGTAAAAGGTATTTATCATCAACAGGCCTGCTCAGTCACCTGTGTACCCACTGAGTCTGACTCACCTACCCAGCTCTGCATCAGCATGCACTGCTCTGAGGGACATGCCATGACAGCTACATTGTGCCAGATAGACAAAGCCCAAAGTGCCTAAGTTCAGCCTGGATCTGGCCCCAAATATAGTGGCAGGCTTTAAATGAATCATCTCAGTAAGATCATATTAAATTACAATGGACTTCCTATGGAATCTTGTATTATATGCACCTGAATACCAAAAGAATTAATCATGATTAAAATTATTGCAAGAAATACCAAAGGAAGTAAGAATGATTTGCCACTTATTATAAAGTGTTGCCCATTTTGCATTAAGTGGCCAA
The DNA here is from genome assembly GCF_036013475.1 of Columba livia. Lineage (NCBI taxonomy): Eukaryota > Metazoa > Chordata > Aves > Columbiformes > Columbidae > Columba > Columba livia. Next base: position 67,540,791 of record NC_088602.1, read on the forward strand.
TCATTATTAATTCATTTGATATTCTTTATAGCATTAATCATGACTAATTCATTTGATACTATTAATGTAGATATAACATGAAATTCCATTGCAATTTAGCTATTTATTTAAATGTGTCATTAATTTAAAGAGTTATCAATCCAAATGTCAGCAGTTTTATTCGGAGGCAAAAAGGCATATTCCTGCATTTGAAGCTGAAGCAATAATTTTCAGACAAATAAAATATAAATATTTCTGTATTATCTTTTTTTTAAGATATCATATAATATTACATGCGTAAGATTTCTTTCCATTTATATGAAAAAAAGGAAGAAGAAGAATTACCCATAGTCCAGAACTCCAGCCTCTCACTACAGTTACGTGTGAAATACCTTACTTAAAATGACCTATCGCATGTTCAAGCTGATCACATGTTTAAGGACTTTGCTTGGATAAAATCCTTATTTTGTCTCCATCTGGGAAATAAATCTAATCTTTAGACTGGCCAAGTAGCTTCCATATTTGGAAAAATAGGAGGAAAGAGCCTTTATGACAGCTTGAAGACATTACAGGTCCTATGGAACCTCTCACAAGTTTGGAAATTTTAGACAGTGCCAATGCCAAAAATCTATATTTTGTCTACCAGAAGAATTCACTCTTGTTTTTCGATTAGATAAAAATATTCACTTCTTCATTTGTTGTGCAGCACTGCTTTGCTCTGTTAAGCAGTTAAACAGCTGCTATGTTTGTATATTGAAGGAAATTTTTTCTTTTCTATGTACTCATAGAAGGATGAAACCCAGGGCTAACAAGAAGTCAAGGAATATCTATAGCGTTATTCAAATGGCCTTTAAAAACTTTGCTGTGGTGTAAGGGCTGAGCTTCAAGCTGTTTGTGGAGCTACAGAAGTCCTCAGAGCTGCAGGAGTCCTCAGTGTTGCAGAGCACTGAGCTGAGGAATGAGTCATTCTCTACAATACAGCAGTGGCTTCCACGCAAAAACAAACGTCAAGCACAGATCCACAGCCATAAGTTCTCATGAGACAAACATAAAAAGAAAAGTACAAAGAAGTAGAAGAGAAATAAGAAGACCAACTATCCATGGAAAGAAGACCAGTGAAAATTAATCTGCAGCTCCTGAGATTAATTTTGGGAAAACCGTGAAGACTTTTGTCTTTGAGGCAGCATTAGTGTAATAGGCATGTGTATCTTTTTCTTTTATGAGTTTTTTTTATATTACTGTAATTGGTATGCTTGTAAGAACACTGAAAAGTTCATAAGTGACCAGAAAAGCCTTATATGAGTTCAAACAATCATTGCTGGCCATTTAAACACTATTCATGCTAGCACAAAAAGTCAGATATTAATGGACAACTGGGCCCTTTCTGAGTACCATAAATGTTTCTGGAGGAAGTAGGAAGGATGAGCTAAACCTCATAGGTGTATTGAAATTCCTCTTTCCCTGCAAACTAAGGCTTTTGACACTTGCCTTTCTTGTTTTCAGCCACTTAAACCATTATCCAGAGCTTGGAACTGCAACCATGTAACACATCAGCAATGCATTTAAGGCTCACAATGTACGTTCATGAGTTTGACTTTAAATACTTGACTAGTGCAAAGGAAACTCATTGTTTCTGGACAACAGATATTTTTTCCACAATAATCAATTATTGTAGAAAGGAAAGATGATACAGAAGGACTACAGCCTCACTCCTCTAAATTCACTGTGATGAGTCTTCTGGTAACCCCTGCCAGCAGACAACACTGCAAGAAGATGCAGTTTTACATCAGCCTTGAGGTTTTCGTAGTTTTACTAGAGACAAAGCAGTCTCTTGCTTCAGTAGTGCAGGTTACTTCTGTAATTATAACAGTATTTATCATTGCCATTTTAATTTCAAAATCTATAGCTGGCAATATTTAGTAAATCTGGGCAAGACTGGAAAAAATAATTCGAAAAATATTCAAGTTGCAGCTGACTGCACTTCTTCTGTGAGGAATGAATTCTTCTGTAGGGGTCTGCTAATCACAATGTGATATGAAAAAGAAAATATAAAACCAACATCAACTTCAACTTTGCTATAAAATATTCAACACCTTCCACTTTCATTTGTATATTCAAAGATAACATTTAAAATTACTGTGGTCACCCTAAAGGATGTTAATTACAATGAGACTCAGCAGCCTTTATACAACATAATTGCAGGTTACTAATATTCATAGTATCCATTGGGGTTGTAATGGAGAGCAGAATTTAGCTCATGGATTTTGTGATGAAGGTCTTACATCCACTTCTTATTACTAATCCTTTTATCACTTCCCATGTATCATCTTTTGTTTGTTCCCTTATTTCAGAATGAGTTTTATTTTTTTTAACATAAAGAATATCTTTCTTAGAGGCCTAACTGTCAGGTTCAGATTTACATATTGTAGATTTAATTGCTTCACATTTCACTTTTTGATAAGGTCCTCAGATGTTAGGTTATATGAAGAAGGGGATGGAGCCTAATATAGGAATTATTATAATGTCATTCTATAAAGGGAGGTTACTTCCTCGTGTTGAATACTCTACCGGGTTTCAGTCACATTTCAGAAAGATACAGTAGAAGAAGGTCTGAAAAGGGGCAGAAAATATATACTAGTTGGATAGGGAGTGTTCATATGAAAAGAAACTGAAAAGATCACAATTATTTAGTGTGAAGCAAAAAGAATAGGAGATGACATATATAATAATGAGTGGTACAGAGAAAAGCAGTGGGTAAGTCCTCACTACTCTGTTCTACAGTAAGACACACAGGACATTCAGTAAAAAAAAAAAGCAACAAATGTAGCAGCAATAAAACTAAATACTTTTTATGGCATTGCATCATATAATTAGCCTGTTGAACTGACCACCATATGTTATTATTGAATAATAATTGAGGACTGCTTGGAAAGTTCCAAGAAAGATAAAGAAATTATATTAATTAAAATAGCATCTGCAATGGAACTAAGTATTAGAACAAGTTGGTAAGAGATACCACTTCTTACAAGCCAAAGCACAAGGTGATCACAACCAGAGGTTGTTAATGTATGTACTATCATTGTTCTAGGAACTGTACAACTATACAAGGCTTTCCCATCATGATGTTTTCCATCTAAAGTTCTGATCTGAAAGAACAACCCTGCAAGGCACTGGATCTCATCTTGGCCCCACTAAACTCTATAATCTTTGCTTTGCTGGATTTGTTATTGGACAAGAAACAACATGAATAAGTGGGCAAGTTGCTCGGACCGGCCAAAAGAAAGAACGTGTAGTGTTTTGTACTACTTGTGTAACAGGTATTAACATGATAGGGAAACTAGTGGAATTTAATTTCATGGTGGAAAAGTCCTTGAAGGGTCATTAAATACAAGTTGCAAATACAATCTCTCAGTTAGGAGATACGCATAATCCAGTCTGATGCATGCAGGAGATTTATGAGCAGAAGTGTCATTTATGCAATTTCCCTGTTGGATCTGCTACTGGCCACCGTCAAAGGCTAGACTAGAAAGACTTTTCATGTAACCAACAACCCTGTCTTTGTGCTTTTGCATTGTTTTTGCATTGATATAAGCAGGTTGTCTTCAATAGTAGTACCAAACGCACAATTCTTTTATGTTCTTGAGGCTCATGGCATTATATGCCAGAGACAGGGCCGTTGTTAGTAACCAAGAACCACATCTGCTTCATACAACCCATGTCCTTGCCTTCAGTTGTCTTTCAGTGTTGACAGAGGATGAAATGTGTGAAGTGAGAGGATGATTTTCAGTTTCAGGGAGACCATCTTTAGAACAGGCATCTCTAATGAATCAAAACAGAAAATACCCTTGACTTGAATTTTGGAGGAGTTCATGTTTTCACTAAATACCTGCTATAATTACATAGATTTCCTTTGCAAATGTTATCGGTCATATGATAGCTTCAGGTCAATTTGATGGAATATTCAGTATCCAGCAATATTGATAAAAACTTTCTAATTTATGCAGTGTCTTCATTGTTTGGTAATTAATCTTAGAATTTTTCCATTTCATATACAGTACAGTAGTAAATACAGTTCTTGCTCTTAAACAGGTGTTTGTTTGTTTGTTTGTTTTTTATTCAGTACAATCACATCATTCTGAACAGGTAAGACAGTATTAATACAAAGTTCTAAATTTTTATTTGTTTAAAATATGTCTTTTTCTGTTCCTTGTTACGTGTGCACGAGTGACATAAAGTTGTGTTATTGTGCTAATTTGATTTTGGTTGTTGTCTTTAAAATACTTCCCTCATTGTTAGCAACATATGAGAAGTTCAAAAACAAAATGTTTATTTTCTTTAAATAACACCAACAACCTGCAGTTCTAACAACAGGAAATTTTCCATGGCAAGGCAGCTGTTGCTTTGCCATTAAAGATTTGGACTTGTTGAACTGATACGACATGCAGACTCATTTAAGTTTCAGTGTACATTTCCTGGTGTGTGGGATGATCCCTCCTCCTCCTCTCCAGAATAAAGAAAAAGAAAAAAAAAAAAAAAAGGCAGCATGTAGAAACACAGAAACACAGAGAAAGACACAAGGTTAGGTGCCTTTCAGAACCCATCTATTTTTTTCTTGTCATTTTTTTCCTAAAAACAGAGGACAAGTTAAAGATTTTTTAAAAATCAATAAGAAAACTAAGAATGAATGAATAAATGTGAAAATCTCCTGAGTACTGAGAAAAGAGCACAAAGTTTTATGGCAAAATGCTTCTCTGAATCTTTATGACATGCATCCTCTACCTCAAAAAGTTTTCTGTGGTGTGAGGAACACTTTTTGTCTCCCTCATGAGTTGTCTCCCCTTACAGATTTCTAACAGCCCACACCCAACAATCTTGCCAATCTGTACCACCTGCCCTCCACCCCTTCAACAGGCTCTGTGTACATTCCTAGCTACAGTCTTCATCCACACACCCCTGCTACAGCTATTCAATCTGTTTTTCAGTTAGACAAATGCACTTTCTTGCATATTAAATTCTGTTTTCATCATAAAAGGAAGTGTCCTTCAGACAATGCTCCGGTGTCATTCCCTGCAGAGTTTTCTTTGTGGAGATTGTGTAACGTGCCCTATTTTGCTATGTGATGCTTCAGGTACATATCATAAAAAGCAAAGCAAAAGAACACATTTCCTGAACACTGCAAAGAAAAACAAACAAACAAACAAATCACCTTTTATTTTGGATTATGACTGTGCTTTACATTTTTCAGTTGGTGTGACTTTGAAGAGACCCTTGCATTAGTTTTCATTTGCATTTCATTTATCATATTTGCTTGATTGCTGGCATTAGAAAACATGTACATTTTTGCCTTGGTCCAAGCTACTAACATAGTTTGGGAGAATATCTACGTCCTGTGAGAGAACATGGATGGTTACAGGGCATGCCTGGACAGTGGAAAAGAAAAGCATTCAGCATCCTCCAGCAAACACTGCAGAACCAAGACATTGTGGGCCAAGTAAGTACTAAATCATCCTGTTGTGTTTACAATACTATTTCTCCAAAAGTTGACTGTTGTCTTCATTACCACCCAAGATTAATGGGCACATTTGTGACTTTTTAATGTAATGTCATGAGCTTCTCATTGTAATAGCAAGTACAGCCACAGCCCCAGTGACAATTTTTCTAGTACCTAACTTGTCAGGGGGTACACACTTATCCCAGCTGTGGGGCATGTTCAGGCAGAAAGCACATAATTCTCATCCCTGCCCAGCACCCAGGTTTTCCCTTGGCAAGTGATTATAACATGGTAGAGATCCCCGGAGGCACCACACTGCAGAGCCAGATGCTGTGAGTGCTGTAGTTGAAGGGCAGGACTGGCAGAAACACAGAAACACCCATAACCCCTTTAGAATGCCTATGCCTAGTAAAACAGGCAAATCTTGATAAATGGGAAAGGCTTTAAAACCTAAGGGTTTGGCACTTACAGGGGCAAAAGGCGTCTATCTCTAAGTCACCAGTCCTAGCCTGAAGCCAATGAAGAATCAGGAGCAGAAATAATAAAGTAGAAAACATATCACGTAGTATGTCTCCTAAAATATGAATAGTTGTATACAGAAATCCTAAAAATTATAGTATGTATCCTAAAAATACTAATATTCTAGACATATGCATTGCAGAGCATTGAGGACAATTATCTCTTTTAATTGTAGCTTCTTTGCAGGAGAAAGTGAAGCCGATTCCCTTACACAGCTTGAGTAATATCTGACTTCATAACTGGTTTCCCACAACCCACTAGAAATGCTCAATGAAGAAGGGTTCTCTTTTCCAGGGGCAGATTTAAGGAAAAATGAGATTACTATTGAGGAGTCTGTGTGACTTTCAGAGACCTCTTTGCAAAGTCGTGATGATTTTGATTGCTGTCACTGTCCTCTGCATCATCGAGAAAGGGCATCCTCAGATTCTACAGCCGCCTGGGTAGAAAAAGTGTTCGCAGTATTCACTTGTGTTATACCAGCCCAGAGAAAGAGAAACCGCTCAATGCCCTTGAAATGAGGTCATTTTTAGATTCACTAATCAACAATAAAAGAATGCCCAAATTGTCTCATTGATCTAGGAGAATGTGCATCTCCTCTGTCTAAGTTATTAACGGTGGAATTAAAATGAGCTTCTCTGCATATTTATTCCTCCTGCTATGTTTTATGGGTGCAATATTATGTTGGTTATATTTTTTTAAATATATATCTCCTTGATTGCAATAATAGTTGTTTTAATTTTTTTTTAATTTATTTAGAACCTGCTGTTGGGGAGATTTTGTGAGTTTCTTTAAAGTCTAAACGCATTGCATTAAATAGCTTTGGAAAAAAAATAGTCTTTAGCCTGCTGAGTAAACATAAATTTCACAGTTAAATACATAAAATAATGATTACATCCAATGGTCATGAGGGACGTGTTTTTAGGAGTATACTAATTAAACTACATCCTTCAGACAACATGTTTCTGCACTTACTAGCAATGAACCATATCTGATTTGTCATTAAGTAATTATGAATGCTAATGCAAATAAAGCACCTTTCAAACAAGGCTTCAGAATAGAAATTAATCATATATTATTTTTTCTTATCCTACTACACAAGGGTCATTTAAACAAAAATAGCCAAGGATATAAGACATACATAACAAGAGAAGCTGCTAGTTTAGCTCAGGCTTCAGCTCATACTTTTCTCTTTGTGGTATTGTTTACATATGCATACAGATACTTATAAGCTGAGAGTAAAACAGTCTTTAAAGTATACTCAGTAATTCAAGCTTTGATCCAAAAACTGCTGAGCTTATGGCAATCTTCCATCAGTGACAATAATGATTAGCAGTTCTTGCTCCTTTCCTGTTGCAAATCCCAAAGCACTCTACAAAAGGACGGTATGGAAGAACCCCCAAACATGATGGAGTAAGTGGGATTAAATTAATAAATGCTATGAGTGTTAACCCCTGAACGTATCAATGGGTATTTCAGTTCTTTGAGGTTTTGTTAGCTGAAATCTCTCAGAAATGTTCCTGTGGCAGAACTGACATAATTTTTGACCAGGTAAGGATCCAGGGTGCAGCCTCTAGCTTCACACTTCACTTGCCAACCTGAATCTGCCCGTAAGTGGATAGTAGTTTTTTCCCTTCCCTTACGTTAGGAAACTAGGATGGAAAACAGTGATGTGCATAACTCCAGCTACCTTAGCAGAGTGTCTGGGCAGTTTTTCGACTCCCAAACCATATTTCTAGTGGTAGACCCCTTTGCAGCTCTAAATAGAGTAATTCTCATGAGATCTGTTCCCTACCTTTTTTTTTTTTTTTTTCCTTTCAACTTCTAACATTTGTCTAAAGATCAGAAGTTAGGTACACAAATTCTGGGCTCTTCAACCCCAAAGAAAAGACCTGTATTATAGTCTTGTATTATAATTGAGAAAGAACTGGCAGAAGCATCTCATTTTCACAGCTAAAAGGGAACATTAATGGTGTTTTCCATCAACCTATTTGTAACAAATTTAAGTTGATTTACCTTCTCATAATATTGTAAATGTTTTCCTTCCTCTTGACTTGTCTTTGTCCTCATTCTTGTACAGCTAGTGAAGTCATAAGTCCTCTGAAGCAACTATCTGCACATTATAATGCTTCATTGCATAAGCAAGTAAGAGGATGAGTTATGAAGAACAAAGTTCTCATTGCGCAAGCTTCAATAATCCTTAATTCTGGGAAGGAAAATGGCCAATAACTTGTGAAAGGTACTGTGAATAAATGTGGTTTAGGCAGAATAATATGTCTTTAAATTGTGATTGGCTGTTTAGGACCCTTTTTAAGTCAAGGGGCCATGAATAACTGATAATCTATGTGAGGTCAATTATTTTGTAAGGTACACTGAAAAATCATGCAGCACATCTCATTCATATAACTTATATTAAAAGGTGCTATTCAAAACCACAGGTGTCAGCTTGTAAATGAGAAACTTCTCTGTTGCATGGAAGAGAGAAAATGCAAAAGAGAAAAGGACTGTAAATGAAGAAACAAAATGTGAAAATGGTACAAACGAGGAAAGCATGAAAATTGAGAATTGAGAAAAAATGCAATGACCAATGGATCTTTCTGAAACTTGAGATTATTAGGTTAGACTAACTTTTATCAACAACTAATAATATGGGTTACATAGGTTAATAATAACCTTGATCTGGGATACATTTTCATGAAAAAGAGGAGGTTTGGGCACAGTGAGGTAAAAAATAAATTTGGTCAGCATATCGTGTTTAATTTTCAATGAGAAAATAGCTCCAGGGAACAATATAATTTTCTATGAGAATCCTTTGTTTTCTTCAGGTTTTTGAGAGGTCATTAACACTTCTGGGGTGGGATTCATCCTCTCTGATTTGTGGCCAGCTGCAGGCACCAGCTGAAGTGAGCATCCAAGTCCCTTTTGTGGGCAATTAATTACATATCAAAGTAGTATTCTAGGGCAACAAATCAAGCACTGGAAATCTCTTTCTCTCCGTCCCTCCATTCATAGATGGAAGAGAATAGTTGCTACAAACTAAGGTTGCATACGCTCCAGGTGGCTAAAGGTGGGCATGGGAATCCTACCTGAAATGCCTAAAATGTATTTGCCTACAGCAAGGAGGTTTAATTCACTCTCGTTGAATGCAGACATTGATAGTCACCAGGTGTAAATAGAGAAATTGGACACCCATTAAACAGAAACTGATGTTTAAAACACTGAAATCATCACTAGTCAGCCAGCAGTTTTCAGGAGTATTGCCCATGCTACTAGTTATTTCCTAGGCTGTGGGTGTGAGAAATGCTATGAAAGCTCTGGTAACTTCAAACCTTCTAGTACTGATTGCTGCCAAGGTAATGGACTTTTTGTACCTCAGATGTGCTCCTTACTCTCTTAGCTACCAGTTGGAAGTTTCCAGCCATGTATGAGGTGCTCCTGATACCTGTTGCACTGAGGATGTTTGGCTGTAAACAGTCATTAGATATTTGAAGTGCAGGTGCACAGAAATTCTAGGGTGATAAAGGAGAAAAATGTAGAGATTATGACCTATGTTGTAGGCTGAATTTCACTGTGGTGAGGAAAGTGCCCCAGGGCATGGCAGTTCTCAATCTGCATGTACACCAAGCTCAGCTCTGGTACAGAAGGTAGTCTCACCTATTTCTCATTTGGGGCATACATTCCCATTGAATTGATCTGGCTACCCTGATTACAGATGAGCTTGCTGAGTCATCTGACTTACTGTAGATGTCTACCTTGGGATTAGATGAATTGCACATTCTGTGTTCTTAATTCTTTTTATCGTCCTTAAAGAAAGCCCAAGTTGAACCTCTAGATCAGGGCTGTCAAACTCATTTTCACCAGGGGCCACATCAGCCTCATGGTTGCCTTCAATGGGCCGAATGTAATTTTAAGACTGTATAAAAGCAACTACTCCTACATTTACATTTGACACCCCTTCTCTAAAGCATTCAGCTAAATTAAACCCCCTACAAAGAGCATGCCTGAGTTGCTGGATGACTGAATTATCTAGGAAAAGCTACCTGTACGATAATACTTTTCAAAAATACTTTTCTTATTTTTATTTTTTTTTAAGCCCATTCCAATCATTATTCAAAGCTTTAGCAGCCCAGTATTCTGGCATAGTTTTGTAATATTGAGTATGCTTTGATAAATGGCCTGCATATTTGCCAGAAACCTTTCTCCCTGTACCCTGGCAGTAATAATGAAATTTGTTCCTGTGATACTTATAATGGAATCCAGTGTTAAACATTTATTATGGAGGTATTTTCAAGCCACTATATTTCCGGCTCATTTTATAACTTCCTTTGACTCAAAAGCAGTATATCATTTTCAGAATTAATATGCTGCTGCAAACAGCAAGGCAGTTACCAAACAGGGCACACAAACCATGGATCAGAACTAGGTTCCTACAGCTTCCAAATCATAGCTCTCTATCCACAGTAAGCATTTGTATTTCACAAAGGGGCTAAAAACAAGCTGTTTCTGGTCCACTCAAGTTAAACTTAGATTGTCCAATAAGGGATACAGTTGTACATAACCTTTTGGGGTAAATTAGTAAAATACCTAAGGTACTGAATATATCTAAGTTGTTTTTCATAGAACAATAACAGCAGTGATAAGGGAAAAAAAAAAAAAAAGAAAAAAAAAGAAAAGTAAGCAAAATATGTTAAGGAGGGGAGGAAAATTGAGGTGGAAGACAAGGGAAGACAGTGAGGTGGGTTTGTGAAGAAACTGTCCACAGTTGTATTAGCTCTTGACACAACACAGCCTTCTTGTCAGAAGACTGGGAGATTTTTCTGGTGCCAGCCGTGCCTGCAATGTGCAACCATGCTGCAGTCTTCCAAAAACTGCAGGTTCCTCATGCAGTTCTACAATACTCAGCTTTAAGCTTGGACTCCATTGCAGACTTCATTAACAACACGAGTCACATTCATTTATATTGGCTTCTATTCATCTGTATTTTTTGAAGGTGAGAACTGTGCAGCAGACAACAAATTTCATTTTTTAAGTAGACTGAAATACAATTTCTTTGCTGATTGGAGTACCTTGTGGAAAGCAATAGCAGGGAAATCTCTTAGACAAATTGTGAGTGGAAGATGAGGCATTTGAAACATGTAGTTTATGTGTTCTTCTGTCTCTCCTAGTGAAGTGAAAAGCATTTCACACATTACCTTTTTGGATGTGGCATGCCTTTCACTTCACTGACAGGTATGTTATTTGTAACAAAACCCAACCACCCTTCCTCTCTTGTATAACTCATCCAATTCATGACAGTAATCACGGCTTGATAGGGAGTCCAGCATAGGAGAAGCTGTATATATTTGGGCCTTACTGTGATTTCTGACATTTTCAGTATATGATAGCCAGGATGATCCAACATAGAACACGTCAGATTAGCCAGAGGGGTTCTCGCCTTTCTGTAGAAACATGCTTGTATTTCAAGTTACAGTGTTTCTGGCTACTGAGATGAACAAGATGAGTGTACCAGTAGATGAGAAAGCAATTTAAGGTTGCTGTGTGGAGTGAAAAAACTTAAACTAAACTAAATGAGTTATATAACACATGGAAGAGATACTCTTGGGAACTGTACAAGCCAAAGAGGTTGTTAATATTTGAGAAAGAGTCCTGAAGAAACGGTCAGCTTGAAAGCATCTAGACTGTTAAAAATCAAATGATGTTGCTATGTGACACAATAAGCTGTTTATATGGAATGTGCATGATGGTTTCACTCCAGTTAACAGCTACTTAATGGGCCAGATGTTGACACTAAATAAGGCTTTTAGAGTTGGCATTAACTGTGTTGGCAGTGTCAGCAAAGATACTGATTAGTTAGACCATGTTCATATGATCAGGCTTGTGTGTGGAGATACTTTCAAAATCCTCATTTTCTTTCTATGTAAGTGTAAGTAGAAGACCTGTCCACAAGGTCTGAAGAAGAAATATTAAGTACTGACTGCCAGGCGAATGCAACTCCCAACCAGTGTTAGGTTTATGGTTGGACTCAGTAATGTTAAAGGGGTCACAAAAATGATCAGAGGAATGGAACACCTCTCCTATGAGGACAAGCTGAGAGACTTGGTGTTGTTCAGACTAGAGAAGAGAAGGCTCCAGAGAGACCTGATTGCAGCTTTACACTACCTAAAGAGGCCTATAAGAAATATGGGGACAGATGTATTAGCAGGGCCTATTGCAATAGGACAAGGGGTAATGCTTTTAAACTAAAGGAGGGGAGATTCAGGCCAGACATGAGGAAGAAATTCTTTACAATGAGGGTGGAGAAACACTGGCACAGGTTGCCCAGAGTGGTGGTAGATGCCCCATCCCTGGAGACATTCCAGGCCAGGCTCGATGGGGCTCTGAGCAACCTGATCTAGTCGACGATGTCCCTGCTCATTGCAGGCAAGATGGACTAGATGACCTTTGAAGGTCCCTTCCAACCCAAACTATTCTATGATTCTCTGATTTCTGATGCCACATAGCTCTGGGTGGATGTTCCTCCCTGCTTCTTGCCTGGCTGAAAGCTCTATCTGGCAAAAGCCATAAGGTAACAAACAGGTAAACTCTTCTGGGCAAAGAGCCTGTCTTGACCACCATGATTTGGATAACTGGGTGTGACAATGCACACTATACAAATTTTTGAACTCTGTATTTTACAAATGCAACTCACTAGGGTCAGGAATCAAAAGGTCAGCCTGGAAAGTGTTCCACTTTGTTCAGGGGTCAGTTTTAAGCAACAACATTTGCTTCAGGCATCCTTCCCTCCATAGCCTGTTCTCTTGGCCTAGCAACCCAGTTTCCTCTGTTCTTGGATGGTGAATATTGACAGCACTCAGCTTTGCATTTTTCTTGTAAGACTGACTACCTCTTAGCCTGCTCCCAGGCTCACACAGCTCGAGTATTGCTTTATTTCTTGCCAGTTTGCAGAATATTATAAAATGCATGTGCAAACAGAGACTAAAATGTTTCTGTTGGTGGTTTTTGTTAGGGTTTTTTGTTTGTTTGTTTGTTTTGTTGTTGTTTTTGTTTCCCCTCTGACAGATTCTATTGTATTTTAGGTCCAAAACTTTTTCCTTCCTATTTGTGAGAGATGCTGTTTGGTCTAAAACACTAGCTTGTTTCCCCCCCAGCTCTTTCGGACAGACTGCTGACTAGCTACTTGTACAGAAATGCTCTCAAAGGGCAGGGAAAGGTCTTGGGTCATACTATCCTGACACAAACAAGATTTTTTATTCACTTTCTTATTTTAACACTGTCATCAGTTACAGCAGTTTGAACATTAACTTAATGTTTGTTAGTCACCTGCAGTTTCAGATCAAGAGAAGTTGTGTGTCTTTTTTATATATTTTAGATTTTGTGAAAATGCTCGTTATTTTCATTTTAGCTCATGTAAGGGTATTTTGTTTGTTTGTTTTCATTTTTGTTTTTAGTTTTAGTTTCTTCTTTCTTTTCCCCCAAAATATTTTTTGACAGCATCTCCAAGGATGTAAATCAGTGTAGTACCACTGGTTTCAATGGACTTACGTCAATCTCCAACTGCTAGATAACTGGCCAAAGCTATTTCTAACCTTGAAGGCCATTTCAATACTTTTAATGTTTGTCAATTTGGGATACTAAAATTCTTTGTCTTAGTTTAAAGCTTATTGATGTCTGTGTTAAAACAAAACAAAACAAAAATTTCTATATATATATATGAAAAAAAGAACACAACAAGGAGAAGTGCTGAGGATTGAATCAAGCTTCAGATCAGGCTTAAGCATGATTTCTTAGATAAGATAAATGAAGAAAACACATTATATGCATTGCAACATTTCAGCAGTGTTTCTGAAGCACTGTGACATGACATCTGATGTTCTAAAGAGGTTTTTAACTCTTTCAGTGTAACTTTGCCTCAGGATAAAACATCCTTTTAACAGAATGTGTGAGGGAGCTGGGAATGGCCTGTAGACGTGCCTGTAGGCTATGTGCTCTCTGTCACCTGCTGTATTGCCCTGATTTTGAGAAACCTTTACTTCCTCACACTTTAAGGATTAGAACATTTTCCTCTCACTTTGTCCACTAAGGGAAGCTGACTAGTCTTATTCTGATGTCCTGGGTTTTAAAAGAGCCTTTTTTTTGACAGTTTCCTTGTTCTCAGATTATTGTGAGTAGAGACAAAATAAAAGGCAGTATCAAGTAAAGAAAATACACTATGTTCTGCTTTGGTCAGATTAAATTGAGCTACCGTTTACCTTGGCAATGTCGTAGGTTTGAAGCCAATACTGATAAAACTACTTAGCCTCACAGGCCAGCTCTGAAGACATTATTATATATCCTTGCCCAGCTCTCTACATGTCAACTAAAATAATGCAAAATTGATGAGGTTTGTCTCTTCCAGAAAAAAGTTACATTTCAGATTATAAACTCTTCTAAAAGTTGTTAGGTATTTATAGTCTCTAACTAACCTGATTAATAAAAATTAACATGTCTTATTTATGAGTATTTTTCTAAAGACAACATTGTTTTGTCATCATATTCTTTCATTTATTAATTACTTAAGGAGCTGTACCAAAACCACTTAAAACTAGCTTAATTGTGATCCCAGAGAAGTCGGGAGAGCCTTGCCAACTCTTTCAAAAAAACCCCCACTTTATTATTAAACTCTGAATGTAAGCTTTCCATTTAATATTTGCAATAAGATAGCAAATACAGTCTGCAGCAATATAAGTGTGTGTATATGTAGATATATGCATACAGATATACATGTATGTCTGTATACACAAAAGGTCATTTTATATACATAACAGAGAGGAAGGGAGGAAGAAAGCAAGGGAGAGGCAGATAAGTATAAAATTACTGTCTGTCCTTTAAAAATATCACAGATTTTCTGAGTTAGTTTGCGACAAATCAAATACCAAAAAGAGAAATACAGGAATAAGCCTTACTCTCTCTCACAAGGACTCCATATATAAATCATCTTCCCCACAGAATCAGGTTGAGAAAGTCTACTAATTAATTCCTTGCTTTTGTAGCATCTAACATAACAAAGTATAGCTTCCTACAGTAGCCTTTTAGTGCTGTTGTAGTACATACACTGTGATTTCTCTGTATACTGAACTGCTGGATTTCTACTTGTATATCTTCTTTTTTAGTTGCAATCTTATTTGCTTGTCCTGAGATATCCATAAAAAAAAAGAAAAACACACACACACACAAAAAACAAAAAAACAAAACAAAAAAAAAAAACAAAAACAAACAAACAAAAAAAAATCTCGGTTAAATTAAAAACTCCTCAGAATATGAGGTGCTTTCCTTTTACTGTCATTTCATGCACGAAAAAAAAACTGCTTCCAAAAAAATTCTGTGAAATTTCTGGTTTTAGGCATAAAGACATAGCTAATTTCAGCTGGATCAGTTTCACTCAAACAAAACAGAAGTCACAGAAAGAAAAGCTTGTTATGAAACTAGCACTTCACAAAAGTGCTGTGGTCTCTCTTCTCTAGAGTTATTTTTTCTGTCAAAAGACAGTAGATTGAAAATATGCTTTCAAAGCTCTTTTTTTTTCTTTTTTCTTTTTTTTTTTTTTTTTAAGAGAAAACCTACTAGGTTCGGATGTTGATTCATGCAAGTTTTTACTTAAGCACCCCCCTCCACAATTTCTCTAAAAACTTATAAAATCCCAGGTTGATGCATTTACTCCTCTGCAGAGCCCTAGACTCTGAAGTGATGTCATTTTCTAGATATTTCCACCAAACCATTAACACACTAGTGTGCAAATGATCAAAGAGGAAATGGAAGAATGAAACTGCAGGGAAGAGAAAGAGAGAGAAATCTGAAGAGGACTGAGTGATAATTTAATTTCACATCTTAACTACTCAGGAATGACCTCAACCAGAAAAATGCAAAGGAGTAAACTCCTGCAATGTCAATTTAGCAATCATCTGTGCAACCCGTTATTATTTAACATCTTTCAAGCTGTAGTATCATACCTTCAATTTAACACAGACACTTTATCTAGAGCTGCCATTGCACCACCAAAGATATGAGTTACACACAACTGAGCTTTGCAAATCATAACTTTGCCTGGTGAATTGACTTCTAGACAATAGTTGACAGAAATTTCTTTGAGGACAGATGAAAAGAATGTAGGAGATGAGAAGAAGGTACCTCAGCTTGTAAAACCCAGCTCTAAATCTCCCCATACAGAAAAGGTAGACTTCCAACAACACCTGAAAGTTTGAAGATATGCCTTAAACAGCCCAATAATTTAGAAATTCAGTTTTCATTTTCAGTGTCCTCCATCCATGTCAGCCCTAAACACATCAGCTCTAAGCATGGGTCATAATACCACTAAAATCAGCAGGAATTAAACACATCCAAAAGTGCTGTACTTGGACATTGATTCTAGATCTCAGCTCCCTAACATGTAAAGATGTTCCTGCCTAGTTCTCTGATTACCTTACTGGAGACATAAGTACAAGGCATGAAGTTTGGCTGTGAAAATAAAAATTTTCAGTGTTTGGAGAGGTCTGGATTCTGATCTAAGTTCAAGGGCAGATTCTCTTGCATCCTTGCCAACACTGATAACACTACACTTGTGGGAATTCCCTAGTCTGGGTACAATGGTCGTGCTCACAAAGATTATTCATACCTGGGTAAGTATTTCACATATTGGACGCACTTTACAAACACTTGCTGAGTAAGAATCATAGACTGAGCCTTGTAAGGCTTATCATCCTCATTTTAAAGCAGTAGAGGTGAAATGACTTGCTCAAGGCCATGACATAATTTGGCGGGCAGACCTGGGATTAGAGCACAGGCTTTCATGCCTCACACCTCATTACTGCACATTGTTCTGTCTCTCAGGTTGAGAAACTGGGAAGGTTTTGGTAATATATTTTGCCCGTACTTCTTCATGTTGCTGTGGTTTAGAGGAGGTGTCAAAATGAAAGCTGCTCCACACCGAGTGAGCATTACTGATGTCAGTTCACTCTTCATCAGAGTTTGAACCCAGCTCCAAATTTGCCCCTTCTTGGGGCTATCTTCTTTGTCTCGGTGATAGCTACACTTGTATTGGTGCTACTACACTAGGGGTTGATGAAGATCTTTGAGATTTTTATGGATGAGAGATGCTATGTAAGTGTAAAAACAGTGTCCATTTTTTATGCTGTTCTTCTTTTATTCTGTACACTTTGATATTACTACTATTGTTATGATTGTTATTAGTGTTTCCCTGAACATCTCCCTTTGTTACAAATTCTGCTCTGTTGAATAAATTGCTTGCTAAATGGACTTATCCCTATAGAAAGGCAAAGCACAAGTAAATCCATCGTGCTGCTGTTATTAATGTGCTATTATAAGATCTAGTTGTGACAATGTTACCTGTTTGCTGCAAATCTCCACAAGGAAACAAAAATGTTTGCAGAATCTCAAGGCATGTAGGAGATGCACCTGTGTTTCTAATTCCCAAATAGTCAAATTGCTCAGTAATAGAGTGTTTCTGTAATGTAGCTTTTTTTTTTTTTTAAGGTGATTTTGAACAAATGCATTTTCATTATGTCTGAATTTCATTTAATGTGTTTTTACAATACATGTTTGTGGTGTATCATTCCAGAAAGAAAGCAAGCTCCATATAAAATCACATTTGATTATAAGAGTGTACCCTCATACATATCTAATAAAGAAATAAACAAATCAGTTTGATCTGTTATGCAGATAACACTGATATGTAAAATATGTTCAGGAACTAAAATTGCATTTTCTGTGCGGAAGTTTTCCTTGTAGAATGCACAGTGAATTTATGTGAACTGTATACAGCACTGAGACTCTTTTATGTAGCCTGTTTCCCTGGCTGATAGCTAAAAGAGGTTAGGCTGAATCTCAGTGGATCAATTAACAGAGGGACCTGTCCTTCAACAGAAGAAGATCTATTTCAGGATTTGCATATCACTGAAAAAAATTACAAAGCTGAGATAAATACAAGCCCGATAATAACTCACTGCAGGCTTGGCTTCATTCCTAGATTTCCTTGGCTGTTTGTCCTAATAAAGTGTCTCCATGGCACTTAGGGCAGGAAGGTTATTAGTAGCTGTCAATCAAAAGAAGGAGTATGCATCGGCAGGAGGAGGAAGAGAGGTGACATTCATCCTCTTTTCTCACTTATATTGAGTATAAAAGTCATTCAGAGCAAGTGGTTAAAAAGGGACAGGTTCCTCTTCATCCCCCATGGAAAAGAAGAAGAAGAAAAAAAAAACAAAAACAAAAACACAAAAACAACCTGCCCTGGTTACCAACAATTTAATAATAATATGGAATATATCAATCACTTCTCTATGCCTTATGAATGCTGGGATGTTTGTTAATGCCAAAGAATATGAAGGGCATATACAAAAAGAGCAAGATAAAGACCCTGACAAAATATTTCTGTTTCATATTTTAGTATGAACAAATGATAACCTTAAAAAGCTGCAAATTAAGATAAAACTTCAGCATCGTATAGAGAAGAGGTGCATTTCATCTTTAAGCTAACATTTTCCTGGCATTAAACACCTTTAAAGAGCTAGTAACAACGTAGAATATATATCTCTTATCTCATTTAAGCTAGGTACAGTGACTTAAAGTTTACCAAGTTGAAACTCAGAACTGATCTATACACCAATTAATTAATACTTTAAAGGTCTTTAATTTTCTGTACCACTTTCTTAATTAAAGTATATCTGCTGCTAGAGCACATCATCTCTATATATGCATATTTTCATAAGTAACAGAGTCCATAGAGTGCTAATTGATATCCTGGTCTCCAGACAATACTTTACTAAATGAAATGACAATTATAACCAATTAAAATTCACTTTACATACCACTTCACCTATTTTGTATGTATTATGCATGAAGACTGAGAGTACATTGCCTCACTGCTCAGGATTTGTGTGTGTCTGTGCAACTGATGGACAGCTCTGAGGTATTCCTTTTAGCAAGCTTTTTACCAAGGGTCATTTTCCAAGCTCATCTAAAACCTATACTTTGCTGTTACATAGATACATCAGTTAATAAAAGCTATTAATTGCTTTGTGAGGATTTTATTATTATTATTATTATTTCCTTTGACAAATGTGCGTCAAGTTCACACTTACACCTTCATCTTGCTATGAAAAAAGGTTTTTAAAATAGCACGGTGCCTAATTACAAAAGCTAAACTTCTCCTCTCAGACACATTATATGCAATACATAAATGGCACAGTGCTGCACACCTACTGAGGAGAGTGTGGGAGTAACACACAGGAATGAAGTCAGTGGGAGATGAGAGTGTTTGGAACAGGCACCTCAAACTTGAGAGCGCTTGGCTAAAAAGAGACACTACACATTTCTTGCAAGAAGACGAGCTGCTCCCAGTTTCCCCACTGAAAGTCTTGGTTTTGCAACCTGCCACTGCAGAGCAGGGGCTGTCCCAGTTGGGGCTGTCACTCTCTGACCTGATTTCGTGCCCAGAGAAGGGAGCAGGCCTTTCTCCACCAGCTCTGATGGGATCTGCCCTTCAATGTACACCTTCTGCAACAGAGGCAGGTCCCAGCAGCACTTCAGTGTAATCCGCTGCATTGGGGAGGTCTCGCTGATCTGCCCTCCAGGCAGCACCTGCAGCTCTGGTGCTGCTTCACTTGGCAAAGGCGGTTCTGCAGTGGGACAGTGGGATTCACTGCACTGGTGCCACCGCTGGGTAACCCTTGCAGCCCTGCAAAGCAAAGCGTAGACTTATTGTTCGGGGCTTACTTAAATTAAAACCACAAAGCTCTTATAAAAAAAACTTACAGAATTTGCATTAAAAGTGGTGAACGATATTAAAGCTTGCAAACTCCACAAGTTTCTTACCTCTTTGTTCCCCTTGCTCCACTTTTTCTTTTGCACACATATATTCAAGAGGACATGGGGTCTTGGTGCAATAAGAGGAAAAGCAAAATAAATGGAGACGCAGGACTTAAAAAAGCAATTAATGCTAAACAGAGTATGTGCGTGTTTCTGGGGGTGTTTTTCCAAAAAGTCTAATTTGTCTCCCATCTCTGTGCATCAATCATGTAAGTCTACAGGGACTTCCCAGGTTGACTTGTATTATCATCTCCCTCATCCAACCAGCCATGAGGAAACTTTGACATTTTCATGCGTGGCATGCCACCAAGCAAAGAAACCTTCAGCCTACCTTCCAAAATCTTCTGTGTTCACTCCATGAATCATTCTGAATGCTGGATGAGTTAAAAACCACAGAGCCAGATCATCTCCTCCTGTTATCATAAGCAGAGGAGTCTTAAGGAATGAATGTGGGTCGTTCCCACATGTTTTTTTGAAGACATATGTGATTGCTGTTCTGTCACAGGGATGGGGCTTCTTTTCTGAGGGGGAGGCCATGGAGCCTTTTAAACGTGTTGATTATTCATATAAAAAGCAGCTACATTGTGACTGTCAGCTTCAACCACAGACTCCCCAATAGCATGGATCTAGGTGCTACATACACAGACTGTCCTTTCTGAGTAAGTCCCACAGGACCAAGGAGAAGATTACATACCCTTCTCCCCTTTTCTCAGCTTTCTTTACCCAATCCACCTCATTCCTCTTTGAATTACCATAAGTCCACATCAATTTTCTCCCATGACAAATGTCCGACAGCAAACACCTGTAGGCTCAGGGCATGTGCAGGAGTGGTGCTGCAGGTTCTACTGAAACGTTGCTCTCTGCCAGTCACAGTGAATTAATCCAAGAGAAGGATCCTTCTGGATGCAAGTTTTGAGAGAAGAACCTGAAGCAAATTGTCAGCAAACAAAGCCTGTACCAAGGATTTTGATATGTTGAGGTTTTTCTGTACAGGAGGAGGGTTGGATTTTTGTTTGTTTGTTTATGATCTCTTTTTAATGCTTATCTATGAAACAACAAAAACTGCAATCAGTGTGTTGAAATTGTCTTGAACTACCTACTTCTCAGTTACAGGTTCTGTACTGGGAAGGCTCAAGTCAGTAAAAGTACAAAATATGGATGTAAGTGCTTTCCACAAGAACAGTTTTGTGGCATTAGGACAAATACAAGGCTATGTATAATAGATGACATTTAAGAGTTCAAGCACATTGTCTTCATACTGAATGTTTGATGAATTCCCTGCCAGTATTTGTTTTCATTCTTGTGACAGATTAAAATAAAATTGCAAGCAATAAGCAACTGCTTCACATTTTAATATACGATACCAATTTGTAACACCTTTGAGTTACAGTTGCACACAATTAGGGGTTGGGTGTATCTGCCACTACTTTTACCTTGATTTAGTATTTTATGAAGTGCCCTCAGAGTTTTTTAGATGAACAAAGGATTAGTGGTGTTTCTGGAAACTAAAACTAAATACATGGTTTGCTGGTGGCTGAGTAACTTAGACTGGTATCTGGTGTTATAATGCCAGCTGTGGAGGTAGCCTATTGAGTGCAGGGGTAGCAAGATAAATCTCCACTTATTTTTTTCCACCACTAGGCCTGATTTAGATATGATATTAGTAAATAAAAACATTTCACGTGTTTAGAATGAAATCCAAAATCAGGCTTGAAGAGGATTCAGATTATGGATCTGGATAGTTCAAAATATTTTATTGAATGTGGAGTACTGAAATATGCAATAGTTGCATTCAATTCACTGCATTGGTAGTATGATCTTATGAAAACTGGAAGTGTCTTTGATTTTCTCATTTTAAATAGAAAGAAGCTATTCATGTAAAAATATATGAACTGTTAAGGGATATTCAAACTACAACTATTCTTGGCAGACCTTTTTTCTCATCCATTTAAACACAGTTTAAGAAAGGAACAATTTTTAACTCTCTTTAAAGTGATTCACTTGGAGACAGGAATCTTTCATTTATAGAAAGGAGGAGGGGAAGACAGAAATGACAGCCAAGGGCTCAAATTCTCTCTTTAACACCAGCAAAAATGTGAATAACATTACTATTTCAGAATTACTCCAGACAATGGCTATACATCCAAATATTTTATTTGAAAGCCTCTCCTTATAGGTTTTTCTGTCAAATAATAGAAATGTTATCATTTGTTTTGTTAATAGTAAATGCAATACTGATCTAGAATGAAACGTTAAAGAGGATAGGATTTGTGTTTCCACATAAAATAATTTCAACCCTTAATTTTGAATTTCAAGAGCATCTTTTTTTTTCAAATTTTTTCACATGAAATATGCTGGAAATTTCTCAGATGCAAAAAAAAATGTTATTTTATAACTTTATTTTGCAATTATCAATATAGATTTTTCATTAAGTGACTTATTTTTTGTTGGATTTGTTTTTTCATTTACAAAAGTTGTTTTGTGCAGTAAATGAAGTGCCAATGCAGACAAATGTAACCAACATTA